>NC_137613.1:9042146-9202146 GCF_963280865.1 Gymnoscopelus braueri
AGTGGTTTGTGTGTTTTGCAATAATAATCCAAATCTGCAAAGTAACTAGTAACTAAAGTTTTCAAAAAATTGTACTTAAGTACGGTACTTGAGTACATGTACTTAGTTACTTTACACCACTGGCTATACAGTGAGTGTCATCATCATGGTTCAGAAGAGCATGGTAGCTGTTGTGTCTGAGTTCAGAGAGTCAGACACACTCGCAGGGCACACAGTTTGTTGCGAACGCGGGAGGAGGCGCGGCGAAGCCGCGCCTCCGACCAAGTGGAGCTTACTATGTAACCCTGCTTGGGTTGTGTCTCTCTCTCTCTGTGTCTCTGTGTCTCTGTGTGCACTGCATCTCTGTCTGTGTCTCTGTGTCTCTGTGTGCACTGCCTGTCTGCAGCTCCTCTGACATAAGTAAATGTCCAATTTAGACGTACCATACATCAAATGAAAGGTCTTTGAAAACTGAACACACCTGTCAAGGTTGTGTTTAAGCCCGCCCCTTCCCCCGGAAGCCACGCCCCGGAGAAGGCTCCTAAAAACTCCCCATTGAAACCCCATGTTAAATGAAAAGTGCCCGAATCGCTCCGAAACTTTTTCTACCCCCCCTAAGTGGGGGTCTACGAACAAATACATCGGGCTCGGATTTTGGCTCCGCCCCCCGGAAGTGGGTGAAACAGGCACTTCAAACACTTTGTTGAATTGTTTAAAAACATTCCAAGTTTTTTTTTTGTGAATTTGTATTTTTCTAAGATGCTCCTTTTAACGCAGATTTTTATTTTAAAAAATATATATTTTTTTTAGTGGTTACTTTTTTTTAAATATTTTTTTTCATTCTTTTTTTTCTTTTTTTGCGTTCGCTTACCGCGTTCGCGCGTCTTACTTGTAGTAATAGTATACAGTCGTTTAAAGTTAATCAAGCGTAATGATGGAGCGGATGGGGCGCGTGCACGTGCGTGTGAGTTTGATTATTGTGATTACAGATGAGATGAAGCGGGCTGGTCTCTCTGGTCTCGACTCAAACCCTAATCAGGCGCGGCGAGGAAAAAAAAACGACAGCAGAAAGAAAGGAACCAAAGCCCTCTCTCAGTAATCAGGAACTCTGCCACTTAGCAACGGCTACAATCACAACTTACTAATGGCATCATTAGACCACAATTCACCCCATCGTGTGTGTGTGTGTGTGTGTGTGTGTGTGTGTGTGTGTGTGTGTGTGTGTGTGTGTGTGTGTGTGTGTGTGTGTGTGTGTGTGTGTGTGTGTGTGTGTGTGTGTGTGTGTGTGTGTGTGTGTGTGTGTGTGTGTGTGTGTGTGTGTGTGTGTGTGTGTGTGTGTGTGTGCGCGTGCGCGTCTGTGGAGAGAGAGAGAGAGAGATTTTGTGCGCACGTGTTTGCGCGTGTGTGTGTGCACGCATGTGCGTGTAGGCTAATAAAATATTGTGTTTGCAAATTGCATCCGTTCTTGTATGCTATCGTAATTGCGTTATGTAGGTCTATGTGAATAATTATGGTGTGTGTGTGTGTGTGTGTGTGTGTGTGTGTGTGTGTGTGTGTGTGTGTGTGTGTGTGTGTGTGTGTGTGTGTGTGTGTGTGTGTGTGTGTGTGTGTGTGTGTGTGTGTGTGTGTGTGTGTGTGTGTGTGCGTGCACCTACTACCCTGTTAGCTGTAGTTTGCGTCCAGGCTCATTTGAATAGTGATTTATTTCTCTCTAAATGAAGAGAGCATTACATTACGTGTTCCTTAACAAACCCAGCTAACCACCTCACAACAACAAGTCTCATGACTTCCTAATAAAGTGAAATGCTCTTTAACATTCATTACAACTCCAACACTGCCAGGGTTTCTGTTACAACCCAGTGGTTAATGTTTGATATAAACCCAGAGAAAGCTGTTGATTAGGAGGAACTGCGGGTGTTGAAACAAACACTATGCCACCATGGAGTAGTATAGGCGTATTTAAGGCATCAACATCACTTTCACACTATTAGAAGTTTCTTCTAAAGCTTTCCGTAATGTTGGGACTTAATGAGGTTTCCTGGAGAAAGCCAACTCGTTCGCAATATTGGCATTTTAGTCAGGAAAATGAGCTTAACTTGGTCACATTAAGCTGAGAAACCAACGCAGGGCCTCTAATCCCCATTTGGATAGACGGGAGAGTTCTCTCACATCATTAAATGTGCTTTTTTATTCCTCAACAGGAGCTGTGGCTGAAAGCAACATTAGACAAACATTCCTGATACCTAGCCCAGTGCTGACAGTACTAAGGCCATATAGTGGAAACACGTCCTCAGGACTTTTTTGTGTTATCCTTTCAGCCTAAATGTCTGTCTGTACCTCGTGCTGTTTACGTTTCTGACTAATTAATCAATAAATCAATCAATGTACTTTACTGTATAGAGCAGTGGTGGACAAACTACTCCCAAGTATTTTATTTAAATAAAAGTATCAATACATGTAAAAGTCTGGAATTCAAAATGAACTTGAGTAAAAGTACAACATTATTGGTATCAAAACTAGTACCAAAACTAGAAAGTGCTGATTATGCAGAATGTCCCATTTCAAGTTTTGAAATGTATAAAATATATACGAATCTTTTGAAAATAGCAGATGTACAAGCTCACAATGTGTCGCATATGTGAGCTATTTTGTGAGCTATTTTGTGAGCTATTTCGTGAGCTATTTCGTGAGCTATTTTCAAATGGCCAAAAGTAACTAGTATCTAAAGTTTTCAAATAATTGTAGTGGAGTAAAAGTACAATATTTGCCTTTCAAAGATGTAGTGGAGTAGAAGTAAAAGTACTGAAAACTTGAAATACTCCAGTAAAGTAAAAAAAATACCTCAAATTTTTGCTTTTTAAGTATACAGTACTACTTACGTAAATGTACTTTCCACCACTTAAGTAAATGTACTTTACAGTACAGTGCAGTAACAAGGAAGCTTCTATGAAGTTACACTTTTTTACATTCCTGCTGCAATGCCGCGATATAATTGCTCCACATTCAAGAGGAATTCTTTATCTTAAAAGTAAAAAAAACTATAGGATCCATGGAGGACAGATCTAAGGTATATGGGCATATTTACAGCAGGTGGACACATCTATTATTGTAGCTCAGACAACGATCTATCTTGATAAAGATCAGATTAACGCCCACAGAACACCAGCTCCGACAGGAGACCAGCTACAATTGAGTGGAAAAATTCCAGATAAAAAAATAATAATTCTATCACATAATTATAGCAATTTGTCTTAGTGGCTTCCAAACAACATACACAAAATAGAATTAAAACACAAACAATTCCATAAATAAGTACAGGTGTGCAAAGCTGCATTAAAAAAGTTGTGACATGTTATTTGGCCTTGTTTTAAAAAAAGGTTTGCAGTGCACACCTGCTCTTGTGTGTTTATGGATTTCTTTGTGTTATGTCATTTTTTAAAAGGATATTTTGTTCAGCAGCACCATATCCATATATCCACGATTAACCTTCATTCAATCCAGTAACGCATCTCTGTCATTTTAGATGTCTTTGGCTATTCAACAATAGCAGATATACAAGCTCGTTTGAGTCAAAGACAGCAGATCTACAAGCTCGTAGCGCGGCACTCGGTGCCGCGATACGAGCTTGTAGATCTGCTATTTTTGAATAGCCAAAGTATAAAATAATATGGATAAAGTGGTTACACGGATGCGTTCTTGGGTTTGAATGGGTTAACCTTACCTTCATTCACCTGCTGTACAGTACAGTACCTCACGTTGCTACTGTTTTCATTCACCCATACCTTTTTCAAATCATCCCCCCCCCCCCGCCCCCCCCGTCCCTCCTATCTCCGTATCCTAGGTAACGTGTGTCAGACCGGTCTGCCGTCATTGGCCCGTCCGGCGATGATCATGGGCGGGCCCCAGCCTTCTCCGGAGCAGAAGCCCCGCCTCCCCTTCCAACTGCTCCCCGCGTTCAGCGAAGTGAGTATATCTATGGCAACCCCCCCCCCCCCCCCCTCTTCTGTCGTATATCAGCTATACGTATTTTACTTCCTGTTATGTCCCGAAATCGTTTTCCTTTCACTGCTCTTGGTTTATTCTGTCGCCGACAGGAGGCATGTTAGTTTGACGTTATTATAGCACCGTAGTTGCAGTGGTGAAAAGTAACTAAGTACATATACCTAAGTGCTGTACTTAAATTTGGAGGTATTTGTACTTTACTTGAGTATTTCCAATTTCCAATACTTTTACTTTTACTCCACTACATCTCAGAGGCAAATATTGTACTTTAGTTTTACTCCACTACAATTATTTGAAAACTTTAGTTACTAGTTACTTTGTAGATTTTGATTATTATTACAAAACATACATTAACCACTTCAGCCCTATATACAATTCGAAAATAGCCGATCTACAAGCTCATTGCGACGCATTGTGAGCTTGTAGATCTGCTATTTTCAAATGATTTTTTTTTACATTTGAAAACTTGAAATGGGACATTCTGCACGATGAGTACTTTTACCTAAGCCAATCATTTGATGACCAGCAGACCGGTAGGCAGCGGTTCCGGTAGGAGACACAAAGGAGACTCTTTGTGTCTCTTGATGACACGCTGGTCATCAAATGATTGGCTTAGGAATGAGACAAAAACTAAAAAATATCCATGAATTCAAGTCTCCATGGGGTGAGTAATCGATAGGAAAAAAAAAAGAAGTCATTTTGGGGGTGAACTATCCCTTTAAAGATTTTGGATTAGTTCCGCAATGCAGGTCGTTGTTTTATTTGGTCTTTATTTTGGTTTGTTTGTGTTTTTTACTCTCTTTAATTGTTTCCACCCAAGTTTTGGCAACAAAAGTTGTGAGATTGTCATCAGTCTGGAGGTGAGCCAAGCGTTTAGAGAGTTGTGAGTCTAATTTAACCCATTAAGACCGGGAACGCATCTGTGTGTCATTTTTAGACTTATTTGGCTTTTTCTGTTATTTTTCACAAAAAAAAAATATATATATATTGTTTTATTGTTTTGTTCTTTTTCTGTAATTTTTTTTCAAAAATAGCAGATCTACACGGTGCCGTGCTATGAGCTTGTATATCTGCTATTTTTGAAAAATCGTGAAAATCTTTGAAAACAGTTTTTTTATTTTAATTTTTTACGTATGTTGCTATAATATATATCAGTGGTTCTCAAACTTTTTCATGTCAAGGACCACCCAAAATGTATATGTATTTGGTCGTGGACCTCCATCTCAAAATATTTTGTTCAATGGACCCCCCAGAAGCAAAGATTTGAGTAAAAAACGTCACTTTAAAAAAATATATATATACATATATATTCAAAGATTTGCACACATTTTTGAAAATAGCAGATCTACAATCTCATAGCGCGGCACTCGGTGCCGCGCTATGAGCTTGTATATCTGCTTATTTTTGAATAGCCCAAAGAAATCTTAAAAATGACAGAGATGCGTTCCCGGTCTTTAATGGGTTAACAGTGAGATTTAACGGTGTATATATGTGCATTGTGTGAAATGCCTTTTCTTAGCAGCAGCATCGTTTCCCCCTATAAGTGTGATGCCAAGTGTCTGCTTAGCTGTCTGTGTGCGGTGTGTGAGCTTCCAGGCAGGGATGGTGAAACATGTGAGAAACACCCTGCCGTGTTAATTGGCTCTCAGAGTTTTAAAAATGGATCCAGGTGTAAATGTAAACTCAAGAGAGCGGTTTAACTCATTCAATTCGGGGAACGTTTAAAGATTCCTCTGGCTATTCAAAAACAGCAGATCTGAAAGCTTTTAGATCTGCTATTGTTTTGAAAAATCTTCAACATTTTGTGCAAATCTTTGAATACTGTATATATATTTTTAACGTGAACATTTGTAACTCAAATCTTTGCTTCTGGGGGGTCCCTGGAACAAAATGTTTTTTTTCAGATGGGGGGGGGGGGGGGGGGTCCGCGGCCAAATACATATCTAAAAATGTTTTCTAAATCCTAACAGTATGTTGCTACTGTATATCCAGTGGTGGAAAGTAACTAAGTACATTTACTTAAGTACTGTACTTAAGTACAATTTTGAGGTATTTGGACATTCTGCACGAGTTAAAATGTTCGCATTAAAACATATATATATATATATATATATATATATTAATTTCAAATATTTGCACAAATTCTGCGACACGTTGTGAGATTGTAGATGAGGCTATATTCTGGCATCCGGGGTGACTCTGGCCTGGGGGGTCTGGTGGAGCTGAAAGCCACTTAGGACCCCCTCTCTGTCTGAGACCCTCTATCATACACTGATAGGTTGACTTTTTTTGGGGGGGGGGGGGGGGGCTCTACACACGTGTCTCTGCTTTCTGTCCTGGTTTTGTACGCTGGTGTGCACGCTGACGTGCATGGTGCCACCGTGCACGGTGGCGTGCACGGTTCTACCTGTGGGACCTTTTTAGATGAGAGGATGAGAGAGAGTCAACGAGAGAGAGCAAGAGAGTGAGTCATGTGAGTGTGATGGGGAGAAGAGAGGGGAGGTGTGTGTGTGTGTGTGTGTGTGTGTGTGTGTGTGTGTGTGTGTGTGGGGGCGTGCGTGTGTGCGTGTGTGTGTGTGTTGGGGGGGGGGGTGTGTGTGAGTGTGAGTGTGTGTGCACCTTTAGATTTTTGTGTGTTCTCTGATCTGATGTCACAGAGTTGTAAGTGAGCGCACACGTGTATATTTGTGTGTTCTTTGACGGCATGGAGTTGTGTGTGTGTGTGTGTGTGTGTGTGTGTGTGTGTGTGTGTGTGTGTGTGTGTGTGTGTGTGTGTGTGTGTGTGTGTGTGTGTGTGTGTGTGTGTGTGTGTGTGTGTGTGTGTGTGTGTGTGTGTGTGTGTGTGTGTGTGTGTGTGTGTGTGTGTCCACGCTGTCACCTGATGAGGAATGAAACACACTTGACTGCAGGTTGTCACTTCCCTCCCGTTCCGTTTCGTTCATTTCATCCTGCTTTCATTTCCTTCTCCTCCTCCTCTCTCTCTCTCCTCCTCCTCCTCCTCGCTTCCACTTTCATGCATTTCTCCGTCTGTTGCTTTGTGTTTCATGTTGGTGAGCAGATGTCTGTGTGTCCTGTGTGGACACAGGATTGTCCCCGTTGGTTTCTAGCTGCGTGTGGTACCTGATAATTATCTGTCCCCACCATTATCTGTGGAAACACTCTAAATGTCTGGCTTTTCATAACATTCACAACAACCAACAAAGTGTTTCTGCTTTTCAACTGCAATTTAAATAATCAAGGTTCCATTTGCTAGAGGGGATGGAGGAGAGAGGGGGGGTCCATGCGTCTGTTTTTGGTCATTTATTTTCTGCCCGGTGGGGATATGTTTTACTTTTATCTTTTTGGGGAAATGTAGACTTTCTGATAAGTTAGGTTTTAATGTTTGATTTTAACGTTTGATCACAATTTAGCACTTTCATATTCGATTCAATTCAAACTGGTGAGAATTTCAATCGATTTAATAAAAAATGTATCGCGATGCAAACAGCAGGGAAAGAAAAGAAGAAAATACAGGATCTTTGTAAGAGAATTCATAAAAAAATAGTTTTCAGTCATTTGATACTGCATTGAAAAGAGGATAAGAGAAAACGCAGTATTGTAAAAAGAGAACTAAATAATGGATTTGTGTAAGAGAAATAATAAAAGATATAGATTTTTCGGTCATTTTTCTGGAAACTAACTTTGTGTTAAAAAATCACACCCTGTGTGAAGTGGGCGGTGTCTTGCTAGCTAATCACAATACTGAATGGAGTCAACCAATCATGTACAAAAGATAAATACATTTATTGAAACACTCTTTATGATGGACGAAACCATAACTTGAAAAAAAACAAACTTTGGTTTTTTTCAAGTTATGGTTTCTTATATAGGGCTATGCACATGTGTCATGTGACACTGGCCAATCACAGTCCTGAATAGACTGTGATTGGCCAATCACAGCGCAGGATAATTGTACAAATTTCCTGGGCCCAGATCACAGCGCAGGAAAATGTACATTTTTCCAAATCTCACTTATAGGGGCGGTTTCACCGCCCAAAAAAATCGTGAAAAATCTTATTTTGAACCTAGTATCGTGATTTGATTGAATCGTTACATGCCTAGTGCACATATGAATGTGTGGTGGATGGACACTCTTTTCTCCCTCTCTCTCTCTCTCTCTCTCTCTCTCTCTCTTGCTCACTCACTCCCCCCAATTATTTGGGTGCCCACTTGCAATACCCTCACGGCCCACCAGTGTTGAGAATCACTGCTTTTAGATCTTACTCTTCTTCTTCTGAGGAGGAGAAGTTTCTCAGACCCTAGCGTTGTGGCGATGGCTGCCTTACTGTGTGGAGTAAAGTTAATGAGAACACCCGTGAGGTTGGCGTGACATTGCATCATCAGGTGTCACGATGTGGGCGGGGATTATAGAAAAAAAAGAGATATTGTGGGCCGAGATGAATCATCACCATAAGAACACTTCTTCCTTCATAATATGACTCATATATGGATGGAAGACGGGATGTCTTCAGTGCCAGACAACCATCACAAGCACAATAACACTGAGAAATGTCAGCGCACAAGAATTGACTAATTACCCACCGACCCTGAGCTCTTATGCTGTAACGACGGCACACACGTGTTCATGTTTGTTCAAGTGTGTGCTATTAATAAATCAAGAGTGCAAACTTAGCGGTCGGGTGTTTTTGCCCTTTTTTTGTGGGATGATGCGATCGTTTGGAAGACTTATATAAGCTGACAGCATCACGACCACATTTAGCTTCATTTATATTCAGATGTAATGGGATAAAATAACTGTTTGATTTGACACGGTTTAAACAGACAAGTAAGGTAATGGAACACAGCGAAATCTAGGGATGTCTGTTTTTAGTTGAATAATCGATTCATCAGTAAAAAAAATTCAGAGGTCAGTCCTCTTTATGCTTTTGTCCATGCTGAATCAAATTATTTCTTGAACAATTAAGAGCACATCTCTTGTAAACTTTATATATATGCTTAACCCTTCAATTCTACCAGGCTATAGGCCAGCAGCCAGTAGCCATTGTGAAATCACGTTCAGTTCTCAACCTCACCAGCCTCAAAAGTCTGGTCCCTGCATGATTGTAAGGATGTACAATTTGACAGATTTGTCGATGAAATCAACTAAATCAATTAGTCGACAAATTCCTACGATAATTAGCCGAGTAAGAATAGCAACATTATTGTAAAACAAATATGCATCTCTCACCAGTGGTGTAAAGTAACCAAGTACATTTACTCAAGTACTGTACTTAAGTACAATTTTGAGGTACTTTTACTTTACCGGAGTATTTCCAATTGTCTATACTTTTACTTTTACTACTCCACTACAATTCAGAGGCAAATATTGTACTTTTACTCCACTACAATTATTTGAAAACTTTAGTTACTAGTTACTTTGCAGATATAAATATATTACATTATAAAACATACATTAACCACTTTAGCCCTATTTTATATCCACAAGTTTCCTAGGGGGTGCTGGGCATCACTTCCTGTCGATTTGATCCCTGATACCTGATCCAATCGACAGGAAGTGATGCCCACCACCCCCTAGGAAACTTGTGGATAGGCTATTTGAAAATAGCCGATCTACAAGCTCACAACGCGTCACATTGCGACGCGTTGTGAGCTTGTAGATCGGCTATTTTCAAACATTTTCAAACATTTTGATACGCCAAAACATTTGAGTACTTTTCCCACCACTGTCTCTCACTTTCAGTTAGATTTATACTCATACTGCATCATTCCCACAGCGGGCTTGTAGCAGTACTACACGCCATTTTCTTGTTTTTCTTGCTTTCATATTTCAGATCAGGTCAGTGTGTAGAAAGAGCAGCATGTGGTCTGTGCACTAAGTGGTTGAGTCACCAGACACCCACAGTTATTCTCAATGAAAAGCAGTGCCATGGATGGAGCTACACAAACTGACACCCGGCACTTTGTCGCTGTGTGAGAGAGAGCTGGCCTCAAGTGTTGATTTTGACAACAAATTTTGATTCAGTTTTAGTGATAGTCTTTTGAATCAAATTCCATTTAGTTTTAGTCATATTTTAGTCATCTGAAATGTTTTAGCTTTTGTCTAGTTTTAGTCGACTAAATATCATAAGATTATAGTCGACTAAATCTGCAGTTGAGTTAGTCGACAAAAATGTATTTTGCCTTGATGGCGTCGTAATGGCTGATTTTACACTTGGTTGCATTGCTTAGCTTAGTTTTTATTTCGTTTTCGTCTGTGAAAAAAAGGTATAGTTGACGAGCATTTTTCGTAATAGTTTCAGTCGACAAAATCAACACCGCCAGGCACCCGCACCGCAGTTATTCTCAATGAAAAGCAGTGCCATGGATGGAGCTTACAAGCTGACACCCGGCACTTTGTTGCTGTTGCGAGAGAGAGAGCTGGCCTCAAGTTGTTTTCAAAGCTCCAATGAAGAGCTGAAGCATCAATCAATCACATATTTTTGTTTTGTTCCATTACCACTCCACTTCTAGCTACTATATTATATTTATAATTTTATAATTATATTATAAAACATACATTAACCACTTCAGCCCTATTTTATACCTAGGCTATTTGAAAATTGCCGATCTACAAGCTCACAACGCGTCGCATCGCGATGCGTTGTGAGCTTGTAGATCTGCTATTTTAAAAAAATGTTGTACTTTTACTTTTGGTACTTTAAGTATATTTTCATGCCAATGCTTTTGCGCTTTTACTCAAGTGACATTTTGAACACAGGCCTTTTACTTGTGTAACAGAGTATTTCTACATTGCAGTAATGATACTTTTACTTTCAGTGGCACTGACGTCAAGAGGAAGGACAATGAATGAGGTTAACATGAAAAAAAACTGCTAATTTGGTCAGCTGCTTGACACGTACAGTAAATCGCTCACTATGGAGCTGTGCATGTGTGTGTAAACCTCTGGAGTGTACCTGTCCAGACTAGCTCGCAGGGCTACGCATCGTTTGTCTTTTGCTATGTAATCCCGTCCTTTTCATTCACACACTGTGGCTTGAGCAACACTTCAACGGTTCAACTCTGCAGCAGTGTAGTGTAGCCTGGGGGTTTTGTAGTTTTTTTGTAGCTTTTGTAACTCTTGAGAGTGAACAAATGTAACCATTACAAATTGTTCACTCTCAGACTTACAAATGAACACTTGAGGATGTGGCTGAATTATCAATGAGCCCTGTGCCAATAGCAGTGTGTGTTGTTCAGTAATGTTTAATGTAACAACTATTGGGTATGTGTAATGTTCAGTAGGTGTGTGTAATGTTCAGCGGTGGTGGAAAGTAGCTAAGTACATGTACAATTTTGAGTTACTTTTTACTTTACTAGATAGAGTCCACTACAATTATTGGAAAACTTGAGTTACTAGTTACTTTGCATATATAAATTACTATATTATAAAACATACATTAACCACTTTAGCCCTATTTTATACATAGGCTATTTGATAAAAGCCGATCTGCAAGCTCACAACGCGTCAGGATGCGACGCGTTGTGAGCTTGTAGATCTGCTATTTTCACCATTACTTTTAGTATTTTAAGTATATTTTGATGCCAATACTTTTGTACTTTTACTCAAGTAACATTTGAACACAGGCCTTTTACTTGTAACAGAGTATTTTTATATTGTGGTATTGTTACTTTTACTTTTAAATATCTGAGTAGTTCTTGCACTGATGTTCAGTAGGTATGTGTGTAATATTCAGTACTAACCCGAATTGGGTATGTGTAATGTTCAGTTGGTATATACAGTATAATGTTCAGTACTAACCCGTATTGGGTAGGTACTAGGTAGGTGTAATGTTCAGTATTGGTACAGTAGGTACTAGGTAGGTGTAATGTTCAGTATTGGTACAGTAGGTACTAGGTAGGTGTAATGTTCAGTATTGGTACAGTAGGTACTAGGTAGGTGTAATGTTCAGTATTGGTACAGTAGGTACTAGGTAGGTGTAATGTTCAGTATTGGTACAGTAGGTAGTAGGTAGGTGTAATGTTGAGTATTGGTACAGTAGGTACTAGGTAGGTGTAATGTTCAGTATTGGTACAGTAGGTACTAGGTAGGTGTAATGTTCAGTATTGGTACAGTAGGTACTAGGTAGGTGTAATGTTCAGTATTGGTAGGTATGTGTAATGGGATTCCTCCTCTGCTATGTAAACAGAGCTGCTGGTTTGAACCTGTGGTGGGCGGTGTGTGTATGCGTGAATGTGTGTGTTTGTGTGAATGCAGAAGTAACGCGAGCGTGTGTGTGTGTGCGCGCATGCATGCCTGTAAGGCTGTGCCCTGGCGTTTGTTTGGCGCCCACATGTGGGTTGCCATGGTTACTAGAGAGACAGAGTGTGTGTGTGTGTGTGTGTGTGTGTGTGTGTGTGTGTGTGTGTGTGTGTGTGTGTGTGTGTGTGTGTGTGTGTGTGTGTGTGTGTGTGTGTGTGTGTGTGTGTGTGTGTGTGTGTGTGTGTGTGTGTGTGTGTGTGTGTGTGTGTGTGTGTGTGTGAGAATCTGCTATTGTGTGTGTGTGTGTGTGTGGCGTGAGCTAGAGGCCTAATACATTTAATGGAACCTTGATTAGGCAGCTTGGCTCCTTCCCTGACAAGGTTGTGGTGTGTGCGTGTGCGTGTGCGTGTGCGTGTGCGTGTGCGTGTGCGTGTGCGTGTGCGTGTGCGTGTGCGTGTGTGTTCTGGGGTGGGGGCATATAAGGGCACCGTTCCACATCCCAGCCAATAACTATTCCAATCCCAAACAAGCCCATATAGCACCTCGTGCCTGGCGGCCATGATGCCCCACTACCCGTGTTTTTGTAACCGCCGCTAATTAAAGCCTGACGTCATGCGCTCAGCCGTGGCTGTCAGGCACAGCGTGAATCCAGAACCATTTCATCAGTGTGAGAGTGGTTGGTTATGGACTGACTGGGCTGCAGCTACAACAGTCTGCCTCACTTCAATGTGTTCTCAGCTGTAATTCTTCAGTTTGCTGCAGCTGTGCCTGACACGCACACGCACACGCACACGCACACGCGCACGCACGCACACACACACGCACACACACAATCTCTCTCGCACACACTCTTTCTTGCACGCACGCACACATACACACACATCCCTGCAGGTTTCTAGAAGATCACAGCTGTAGACCCCTTAACAGACGACGTCACACTGATAAGAACCAGTATGAGCGCAACAATGAAACCCATTCTGTCAGGTCTCGCTAGGACGCGCCTCACTAGCCAACACACAAGAGGGGGTTGGGGTGTGCTGAAACCAGCGCACCCCGAAACAACAGGTTGGGAATTGATTGCGTGAAACAATCACCTGTGCGTCCAGTCTCAATGTTGGTAAACAAATAATTGGTCTATTGAATATCTATCTGTTTGTCTGTCTGTCTTTCAGTACATACACAAGTAAGACGCGCGAACGCGGGAAGCGAACGCAAAAAAAATTCTATAAATATGAAGAAAAAAAAAATCTACAAAAAGTAACAAAAAAAAAAAAATTACAAAAATACAAAAAAAATCTGCGTTAAAAGGAGCATCTTAGAAAAATAAAAATTCACCAAAAAAAAACTTTGAATGTTTTTGAACAATTCAACAAAGTGTTTGAAGTGCCTGTTTCACCCACTTCCGGGGGGCGGAGCCAAAATCCGAGCCCGAAGTATTTGTTCGTAGACCCCCACTTAGGGGGGGTAGAAAAAGTTTCGGAGCGATTCGGGCACTTTTCATTTAACATGGGGTTTCAATGGGGAGTTTTTAGGAGCCTTCTCCGGGGCGTGGCTTCCGGGGGAAGGGGCGGGCTTAAACGCAACCTTGACAGGTGTGTTCAGTTTTCCAAGACCTTTCATTTGATGTATGGTACGTCTAAATTGGACATTTACTTATCTCAGAAGAGCTGCACACAGGCAGTGCACACAGAGACACAGAGACACAACCCGAGCACGGTTTCATAGTAAGCTCCACTTGCGCCGAAGGCGCGCCTCCTTACGCTGCGTTCGCAACAAAAGGGAACATAGATAAGCATGTGCAGATATAGACATACTGTGATGAACCCTTACGGTATATCGTTTTCTATAGCTGTACAGAAGCAGGACTTGTCAGGTAGGTAGGAGGTCAAAAAGACAGGAGACACTGTGTAGAGCAGAGGTCTTCAACAGGGGGTCCGGGACCCCTAGGGGGTCCTCAGAGTTACTACAGGGGGTCCGCCAAATCTTTGTGTGATAGGATTTTTTTCTTTTACCTTGAACCACTTGAACCCTAGCATCCCTTTTCTGAGGAGAACTTTAGCCAAAAATAGCCGATCTACAAGCTCACAACGCCTCGCGCTGCGAGGCGTTGTGAGCTTGTAGATCGGCTATTTTTGGAAAAGAGCTATAGGTGTAGAGGGAAAAAAGAGCAGCAAAAGTTTATCTGAAGCACAATTTTATACAATATAGAGGGGGTCCCTGCTTCATCTCTCTCTCAGCTAGAGGGTCCTTGGCCTGAAAACGTTGAAGTCCCCTGGTGTAGAGTGACATGCATTTAGACACTGTGTAGAGTTTTTTGATTGATTGAGTACTTTATTAGATGCAAACAGCACGAGTACAGTCAAACAATTGGTCTAGAACAGGGATGGGCAACTGGCGGCGGCCCGTAGGGCATTCACAACTAATGATTTTTACTAGTCGACTCATTTGACCAAGTAGTAGTCGACTAGTCGACTAGTCGAAATTTACATTTTTTTTTATTTTATTTTTTTTTAGGGGGGGGCATTGTTTTAATGCCATCCTACTACTATATTACTATTATTATTATCCTCCTGCCCTTATTTTTATGGCGTTTTAAGGGAAGCACTTCTGGCACAGCAGCACAGCACCACAGCAGCGTCTCCAAGGATCCCCATTGCCCAATGATAGGCTTTTATTGGGCATACTTTTGACCCCTTTTGATAAAAAATCAAGTCAGGAGGATAATAATAATAGTAAGCTGGGCCATTACTATGGCATAAAAAAAAAAAAAAAAAAAAAACGTTTTTTTTTTTTTTTACTATTTGACTAGTACCAACAAAGTCGACTAGTGGTTATACTAGTCGACTAGTCGACTAGTTGGTGAAAGCCCTAGCGGCCCGCACCGTCACTCAATGTGGCCCCAGTCCAAAATAAAAAAATAAAAAATCACAAAGAAAAACAAACTAATCGAAACATATCCGAAATGGTGAACTATTGCCTTCAGCTGTTCCAAACATGCAACTTTCCATGAACCATTTTAATTACAACAGTCCACCAGTAGAGCGCACTCTCGTTTATTTTAATAGAAGCCTTTATTAATTATAATCATAGTGTTCATTTTTGTATATTTTTAAGCCAAGGTTACAGCAATACTCTGAAAAGCATACTCAGGAATGTGAAGTTTTGTTTAGCAGTACAGCTGTAGTAAGTTGATAGAAGCATTACTAAATGCTAAATAAAAACATAGTTACAACGAATAATAATTGTTAATATCCCTTATTTATCACATATGTGACTATTATGGGCTTTTTGAGTAATGGGGTACTACTGGCGAGAGTGCCGATAAACGATGCGGCCCCCCAGAGTGAGTGTGGAAATTTAGTGGCCCTCACCATCTACAAAGTTGCCCACCCCTGGTCTAGAAGGATAACACCAAAAAAGTCCTTGCGGTCTTGTTTCCATTGGGGTCCTATGTATTCAATTCATCAACACACATAAACATAAAAAATAACGCCAAAATATCATCACAAATATAAAACACTATATGTACAGTAGGGGTGTGCCGATACACTAATTTCACCAAACGATACGATACGATATTTGGCTCACAACTTCGATACGATTTCGATACGATACGATACGCACTTTTTTATTATGAAAATATATGGGGGAGAAAAAATGCAAACAAATAATTCTGTTTTTGCATTATTCAGACGCAAACTTGTAGCTTTTCAGCTACAATAGCCGTTTTGAATCCAAATAGGGCAATAGTGTGACACCTGACCCGAAAAAAAACAACATGTTGTCACCCTTTTCACCTCGGGGCTGTTTGCATGCCTGATTATTATTATTGTAAAAAAAAAAAAAAAAACATTTTTTTTTTTTTTTTCAAAACGATATTTTTTTTTTCCAAAACGATACATATCGTCACGAAAACGTATCGCGATATATCGCGGGACGATATATCGGCACACCCCTAATGTACAGAGTAGAAAAAAAAGGGGGGTGATCATCTGTCTAAGGGAGAAGTGATAACTACCTCCCCCTTTGTCCTCCTGAAAGATTTTAGTCCTGTTTTAAAGGATGCCAGTGATCGACATTTTTTAAGGGACGGGGTCAGGGCATTCCACACTTGGGTGGCAGTGCTGTAGAAGGAGAATTTACCCATGTTCGTTTTAAAGGTGGGTGGTACCAGATCGCTCCCTCTGGTATTGTGGCTGTGGGTGTCGCTCACTTTTTTGAGCATTGAGGGCAAAGTCGCATTGACTATTTTGAACGTCAATCCCATTTTCAATTGCTTAACCCTGTCTTCTACCCTGAGCCATCCTAAACTAGCAAAATGGGTTGGAAAAGGGTGGGTATTGGGCCCCAGGCCGAGAAGTAGTCGAATTAGTTTGTTTTGGGAGGTTTGAGGCTTAGGGCCCTATATCGCCAGTACTGGTTAAACCCACTATTTATAGGATTGCGTGCGCAAGGGCTATTTCGGGACACCTGCCTTACCCGCAAAACACCTGCACTACCCGTTACATTATGCATAGGTGTGGTTTGGGCGTGCCAGATGCCATTGCCTTTCAGAGAAGACTGCGCAAGCCAATATCCCCAATGCAATCTTACGCTCTCCTCTCTCCCTCTATGCAGTGTTGCCAGGTCTGCTTATTATAAGCTACATTGGGCTGGTTTTTCTGTAAAGTTGCTTGTAAATAATGGTGGTTGTGAGTTTGTAGATCGGCTATTTTCTAATAGCCAACATATATAAATATGCACATTGTTTAATGGCCGACATATATAGGTTTGAAGTGCTCATGTGGCCTATTATAGTCGCTTCTTTTGGGCTTGTTTTGAGAGAGAGAGAGAGAGAGAGAGAGAGAGAGAGAGAGAGGAGACACATGGCCCTGAGTCTGAATTCTGCACACGACCTTCTCTGCCCACCAAACTCTCTTGAGCTCCACAAGAAAATGTATTTTTCACATTGTTTATTGATTTTCCATGTTTTGCCGCATGCTCAAGAAAAGAAAGGAGGAAAGACAAGAAAAATAGACAGTTTGCAGGGTCTCCAGACCAGACATGGCATGATGATGCATAATATAGTATAAATACTTCATATAATATATATAAGTGTCACCCAGGGTATTGGTCGTTGTCCGAGCATCAGTGGTGGAAAGTAACTAAGTGCATTTACTGAAGTACTGTACTTAAGTACAATTTTGAGGTATTTGTACTTTTCTTGAGTAGGCCTAGGCTATTTCCAATTTCCAATACTTTTACTTCTACTCAAATACGCAAATATTGTACTTTTACTCGACTACATTTATTTGAAAACTTTAGTTACTAGTTACTTGGTAGATTTTGATGCAATGCAACGCATTGTGAGCTTCTAGATCTGAAATTTGAAAACCTGTGAAATGGGACCTTCTGCATAATGAATACTTTCTACTTTTGGTACTTTAAGTACATTTTGATACCAATACTTTTGTACTTTTACTCAAGTACATTTAGAATTCCGGACTTTTACTTGTAACAGTATTTCTACGTTGCAGTATTGATACTTTTACTTAAGTAAAACATTTGAGTACATTTTCCACCACTGATTGTCCCACTGCCTTAGAGACGAATGAAAAACAGAAAAAAGTACCAAAACCCCCGTGGCACTGCGTCTTTAAGAAGACCTTGAGCCACATCCAAGATTCCACATACCACCATGGACAAACTGGCCTGGCCAATGAAGTGGCAGTCCCACTGGGATTTCCTCACCGTGGAGGGAAGGAGTTGTTTGAAAACACAGCTTGTGCTCCTGGCTGCCCGCCCTGCCATTACGCAGCCGTTCTGTTGAACTGCCCGAAAATCGCTGTTTTCCGCTCTGTGTTTTTAGTTCCTTTTGCAAAAAAACTCCAGTGTCTCATCAGCCGGGAATTCTACCACACTATACCAAGCAAAAGTTACTTAAAGGGATATTTCACTTTCAAAAAAACTTTTGGTCATTTTATCATCTACTCAGGCCGTTGTGAACCCCCAGACAGTTTTTAAGTTGCTCGATTCAGTAAATAGATATTTTATATTCATTTAATCAGACACGCCCCCTTCCTATACAAACCCATTGTAACTTCAAACTACATTTAACCATGTTAGATTCATCAAAAACACCCGTCCTTGGTTCTGGTGACTCATACCGCCCCCCTAATACGCGAGGGGGCCGTGTTTTTCCTATAATTTTTTTCATTTATTTTTTATATTTTTTGGGGAAAATGAAAAAACAAAATACAATAAAAAAAATATATAAAATAAATGAAAAAAATGATAGGAAAAACACGGCCAAACACAAAGGCCTGAGTAGACAATAAAATGACCAAAAGTTTTTTTGAAAGTGAAATATCCCTTTAACTGAGTGACTCTGTTATTTCTTTTTTATTTCAGATGGGGGCACACAGACCAAAATGATAATAAACGCGTCGCATCGCAACGCGTTGTGAGCTTGTAGATCGTCTGTTTTCAAATAGCCAACGTTTAAATAGGGCTGAAGTGGCGAATGTATGTTTTGCAATAATATTTTCAAACATTTTAGTACTTTACTTTTGGTACTTTAAGTACATTTTGATACGAATACTTTTGTACTTTTCCTTTTTTTTAATTTTGAATTCCAGACTTTTACTTGTAACGTAGTACATCTACATTGCAGTATTGATGCTTTTACTTAAGTAAAACATCCGAGTACTTTTTCCACCACTGCATAGGACCACTTAACACGGCTGCCGAATGGCAATCAATCACATCAACGTATTGTGTGACACGTTGTGGTGCTGAGCGACACGTTGTGGTGCTGAGCGACACATTGTGGCGCCGAGCGACACATGCACGTTGGGCGGTGGCGCAGTGCTTTTTAACTTGTCTGTTTTCAAGCAAGAAGAAAAGGCAGCCTGGTCTCAAAGTTACACCAAAATGTGTTTCTGAAGGAAAAAGAGGTTTCTACCAGCATTAAATATAAAATGAGCTATAGCAGATTCGTCTGGTTCCCAGGCTGGGTCAAATAAACGCTGGTTTATGCGATAATAAAAAAGAAAAAAAGAAGAATAACAACAATTTTATAAGTGTGTTTGTTGTGGCACTTCAAGTTAAATAACAAGTTAACAAGTCAGTTTAACCCACTAATACCTGGAACGCATCTGTGTCACTTTAGATTTCTTTGGCTATTAAAAAATAGCAGATATACAAGCTCATAGCGCGGCACCGAGTGCCGCGCTACGAGCTTGTAGATCTGCTATTTTTGAATAATCGTGAAACTTTTTTTTTCTCGATTTTTTTTCAAAAAACTGTTAGGATTTAGAAAACATTTTTAAGAATCGTCTCAGGTCTTAATGGGTTAATACCAGAAAAGGAGGCGTTTTAAGAAGATCAAGGCCCGGAGAGGACAGCAGAGAGGACGAGTTGACCTTGACACAGGTGTGGTTGGAGGAAGGGAGAGTGACGTAGAAGACAGCATGCGGTCTTCTGAGAGACATCAGAGTGACTTTGATCAGAGAGAGGGGGGGGGGTGAGAGAGAGAGAGAGAGGAGGGGGGGGGGTGAAAGAGAGAGGGGGGGTGAAAGAGAGAGAGAAGAGTGAACGGAGAGCAAAGACGGTAGCGTTGCCATGTCCACTTATTATAAGCGACTTTGGGATAGTTTTTCCTGTATAATGTCGTTTGTAAATATTGGTAGTTTCTGGGTTTTTTTGGGCTTGTTTCTAAAGCGTATAGTTGCTTATTTGGGCTTGTTTCCTGATGTTGTTTAAACCAGTTGTTCTCAAACATTTTCATGTCAAGGACCCCCAAATTAATATGTAATGTGAAAATATGTTGTGCCAGGGACCCCCATTTAAGACTTGTGTATTTTTTTTATAGCCGATCTACAAGCTCACAACACGTCGCATCGTTCTGAGCTTGTAGATCGTCTATTTTGAAATAGCTGTGTATTGTACTGTATGTGCTTGAATGTGGCCTAGCAGGTCGCTTCTTTTGGGCTCGTTTTCGTAGAGCTCGCTGCTTGCAGTGGTGTAAAGTAACTAAGTTCATGTACTCAAGTACTGTACTTAAGTAAAACTTTGGCATTTTTACTTTACTAGAGTATTTCCAATTGTCTATACTTTTACTTCTACTCCACTACATCTCAGAAGCAAATATTGTACTTTTACTCCACTAAATTATTTGAAAACCTTAGTTACTAGTTACTTGCAGATATAAATTTTACATTATAAAACATACATTAACCGCTTTAGCCCTATTTTATACCTAGGCTGTTGAAAATAGGCGATCTACAAGCTCACATCGCGTCGCATCGCGACGCGTTGTGAGCTTGTAGATATGCTATTTTCAAACATTTTAGTACTTTTACTTTTGGTACTTTAGTACGTTTTGATACCAATACTTTTGTACTTTTACTCAAGTAATTTTGAATTCCGGACTTTTACTTGTAACAGAGTACATTGCAGTATTAATACTTTTACATAAGTAAAACATTTGAGTACTTTTTCCACCACTGGCCGCTTGTTTCTCTCGCAAAACCTGGCAACGCTGAGCAGAGACAGAGGGGAGGGGAGGATAAAGTTCAGAGAGGAGCAGATGGAGGAGGTTGTGAAGAATGTCTGATGATGAGGGGGTCAGAGGGGACCAACCAAAACGTTTCTGATGATGAGGGGGTCAGAGGGGACCAACCAAAACGTTTCGGTACATTCTCAACGCAAGATTTATATACTTTCTCTGCGAAAAAAAAAAAAATTGCCGATCCTCAAGCCCACAAAGTGTCACGTTGCCACGCGTCGTGAGCTTGTAGATCGGCAGTTTTTTTTCCCGCCCCGGCGGGACACCGGCCGTGCGACGAAGTTAACCCATTAAGACCGGTAAAGCATCTGTGTCATTTTAAGATTTTAAACACTTTGGCTATTCAAAAATAGCATATCTACAAGCTCATAGCTGGGCACTCGGTGCCGCACTATGAGCTTGTAGATCTGCTATTTTTGAAAAATCGTGAAAATGTGTGCAAATCTTTGAATATGTATTCTTTTAAAGCGAACATTTGTAACTCAAATCTTTGCTTCTGGGGGGTCCCTGGAACAACATATTTTGAGATGGGGGTCCGCGGCCAAAATACATATATGATTTTGGGGGTCCTTGACATGAACAAAGTTTGAGAACCACTGATTATAGCAACATAAGTTTAAAAAAAAAAAGTGTTAGGATTTAGAAGACATTTGTAGAATCCCGCAGAAGCAAAGATTTGAGTTACAAAATGTTCGCTTTAAAAAATATATATTCAAAGATGTGCACGCATTTTCAAGATTTAAAAAAAAATAGCAGATATACAAGCTCATAGCAAAATGCAGAGGCATACACACACGCGCACGCGCGCACACACACACACACACACACACACACACACACACACACACACACACACACACACACACACACACACACACACACACACACACACACACACACACACACACACACACACACACACACACACACACACACACACACACACACACACACACACACACCGTTACGGGTTCATAAGAAATCCATCAGCTCTCTCAGGTGTATTATACAGAAAAACAAACACACACAGAAATAGACACACATATACTGTACATGCATACTCCATGATCACGTGACTCACATTTGCTCACAACAATACATATTGACACACAGATATTGCATTTCACACACACACACACACGCACACACGCACACGCACACACACAGTGTTTCTCCATGGACTATAGCAGGGAATGGAATGCCTCCATGCTACGGGTGCTTAACTGTAAACTCTGCAGTAATATGAGTTGCTACACATGATGGATCTGTTGGCTGATCTGCAGAACTGTGTAAAATGCCAGATGTCCAACAATACATACAACTCTCTCATTACAGTACGTGACTCCTTCCAGGGCTGATGGGTAATTAGCCCAAAATATATACAAACACATTTAGAACCAATAACTGACTTAACCCATTAAGACCTGAGGCCATTCTTAAAAATGTTTTCTAAATCCTAACAATTTTTTGGAAAAAAAAAAGAATATTCAAGATTTTTCAAAAATAGCAGATCTACAAGCTCATAGTGCGGCACTCGGTGCCGCGCTATGAGCTTGTGTATCTGCTATTTTTGAATAGCAAAAGAAATCTAAAGTGACACAGATGCGTTCCTGGTCTTAATGGGTTAATCAAATCTTGCTCATGTACATGTTGTAGGTTAACCGAATAATCGAGAAGCAGGTATTTTTTATTTATTTATTTGTATATATCAACGAATGAACATAAAAAATAAAAAAAAGTTAATTGATTAGCCTCATTAACCACTGTATTACACTTCGTTGTTCAATGGTGGCGTGAGAAAAATTGTGAAAATAGCCGATCTACAAGCTGGTGACGTGTTGTGAGCTTGTGGATTGGCTATATCCACTATCTTTTTAAAATTATCATGCGATGCCTTTCATTTCCCTGCGTTTACATAAACAAAACAATATATAATTCTTTTTTTCCCAATAATTTCCCTCTATTCACCTGTTTCCTAGGCTGTGTGTTTTCCACTTCCTGTCGGATTTCATTGGATATCATTAGTCATCTGACCAGTTTCATTGGATTTCATTGGATCAAATCGACAGGAAGTGGAACACACACAGGAAGTGAAAAGCCTAGGAAACAGGTGGATACAGTACCTGTACCAGCAGTCAGTAGTGTGGTGGTGTGTACCTGCAGAAACACACTGTCCTCTCACTGAAAGTTTTGTTTTGTTTTGGTTGTCCAAAAACATCCTAAAAACAAAAGGGCAGTGACGGTGCGTTTCTGCAGGTCAGTGTTGATTTCGTCGACTAAAACTACCTTTTTTTCCACTGATGAAAACTAAATAAAAACTAAGCTATGATGACGACAAATAAAAACTAGACTAAAATGTCAGGGAGGGACTTAGTGGAGAAGAGATCCAGTAGAACTAAAAGACAAGTCACATTTTATGCTCGTTTGCGCTCGGGTGTTGCGCTCTGAAAATAGCAGATCTACAAGCTCACGCTGCGACGCGTTGTGAGCTTGTAGTTCTGCTATTTTCAGCATGCAACCATGTGTGAAATCAGACGCCATCAAGCCACCGCCAAAATACATTTTACAATAATCTTATGATATTTAGTCGACTAAAACTAGACTAGACACTAAAACATTTCAGATGACTAAAATATGACTAAAACTAAATGGGATTTTATTCAAAAGACCATGACTAAAACTGAATCAAAATGTTGTCAAAATCAACACTTGTTGCAGGTAAACACCACCGTACACTCACTACTCCAGTGGCTGATAATTGCTGGTATATATGTTACAGTATGATTGGAGAACCAGTACGATTGAAGAAAGCGCGCTCGTTTTTACCACCCACCCGGCACTAGAGGGAGCCACAAGCCAGGCTTGTGCACAAACATATATGGCCACACACACACACACACACACACAGTCACACACACACACACACACACACACACGCGCACGCGCACGCGCACGCGCTCATGCTTTTTTTGGTTTATTGAAAGCAGGACTGTTTAGATACTTTTATTGTGTTCTGGCTTTTGTTTTACTTTCTCCCTGACACACACACACACACACACACACACACACACACACACACACACACACACACACACACACACACACACACAGTGATCCATGAAAAGAACTATTCTGTCCCTATCGGTTTACAAATCAAACGGCGCTGAGTCGACTAGTGGAGCGTCGGCCGGTCACCGCGGGCACTCGCGCCTGGAGGCGCGAGTGCGCGCTTCCTCGGCCTCAAGCTCCACTAAGTCGGCGCGCCGTGCGTGTGAACGCGTGTTCAGCGTTCCCCTCATAGATATTATGGTTCCCCTAGCGTAGCTTCCTGGTTGCTATGTGGGGGGGAACAACAAAAGACAGGTCTCCGTCGGCGCATCAAAGCCCCGCCTCTCCGCGCTCTCCTGAGGAGAAGGAGAGAAGGAGAGGACGGGACGGTTTAAAACGCGAGGAGGAGGAGGAGGAGGAGGCTCCTCTTCCTCGCGAGCCTCGCGTAATAACCCCCCGCCTCGCAGCGCCGTCCTCCTCCTCCTCCTCGCGAGCCTCGCTAATAAACCCTGTCTCGAAAAGCCCCGCCTCGCCCCGAAGGAGCCCCGTGCCTAAAAACGAGCGCTCTGTCTTCAATCGTACTGGTTCTCCAAACGTACTGTGACATATAGACGAATCCACGAGAGCGCTGGCACTGCGCAGCCATAGCTGCGGTGTCGCTGTACAGAGCGGCAGCCGCTTGACACCGCAGTTGCCGTTCTGTGGATTCGTCTATAGATAGAGGGTAATCATTGGTTAAAAAAATATATATATGTATTGTTTTGTTATGTAAACATACTATGCCTTTAACACATTCCCTGCCAGAGCTTTTTTTTTTTATTCCCACCCAGTGCCAGCATTTGTAAAGATTTTTTAACATTTTTTAACGATTTTTTTAAGTAATTTTTTTTAACTTTTATTTTGAAAAGACGGACATGTCCGTCTTTGGCGGTAAACGGGTGTATTTTAACACATTGTGTTAATTGCAACAGAGGCAAAAGCTAGAAACAACCATGATAAGGATATGAAGTCAGACTGTTCCTGCCCTGCTATGATAGGAGTTGCCATACATGATAGATTGGTTTGGCTGACGTGCAGCGTTGTGTAAAAAGCCAGATGTCCTCCACACATACATACAACTCTCATTACATGGCTCCTTCCATTACACCACAGGTAATAGTTTGCTCTTAATCCGTGAAGCCTCGTCGGCTTTTATAGGTGTACTGCACGCACCCATGAAGCCCTGAGGTAAAGCCGTGCCCAGAAAAGCACTCCGATACGACCACTGTAAAAACCCTCAGTGATCATTTAACCCTGCCGGACCCTATTCTTGGCCATGTCATAATTTGGCAGAAATATAGGCTAATACTCTGCGGAAATAGCAGATATACAAGCTCACAACGCGTCGCGATGCGAAACATTGTGGGCTTATAGGCCCTTATATTTTTGTTATTTGCCATACATGAAGTATATAGGGCTTAAAAGGGAACCAAATGACCCGATTTTACTATGTGATGTGGTACACACACACACACACACACACACACACACCCCGACACACACACACACACACACACACACACAGGCTGTTTTATGGTTGTTGCTTTACACTCGTAAAGGAGCCCAGTCTAGCGCTTGACAGGCACCATGATGGAACCAAGTAAGCCGTTTGTGTGTTTGTGTTATAAGATACTGCATGAGATATCATAGAATGTCATAAATGTCTGTCTCTCCTATGCTGTTTCTCTGCTTTCCTACTTTCTGTCTCTCCTACGCTGTCTCCCTCTCAGCGTCCTTGCTGTCTGTCTCTCCTACACCAGTGGTTCTCAAATTCCCCAAATTGACACTTATTAGCCTGCGGACCCCCATTTGAAACGTTATGCCAGGGACCCCCATAAGAGAAGATTTTTACGGCTCTATTAGTGATTCTCAACCATTTTAATTTCAAGGACCCCCAGTTTGACATGCATTAGGCTACGGACCCCCATTTAATGGCATTTCTATCTCTGGGCAGGGGCGTCACTACCGTCACGCAGACAACGCGGTTGCGTTGGGGCACATGACGTAAGGGGCACCTCCCAACCCAGAAAAAAGAAAAAAAATATATATATTATATATAAAAATAATAATTATGAATTAAAAAATAAACCTGGGTGTGCCCCTTAACTCATTCACTGCCAGAACTTTTTTATTTTTGCGTTTGACAAACTGCCAGAGATTTTTCATAGAAAAAAAAAAGTACTCAGGAGCCAAGATACAAAATGTTTAAGTTTTAAGTTAACAAGGAAGTGAATGGGAGTCTAGATCTTCAACAAATCATATCTCCTTGGTCTTTAGGTTAAAAATTCAATAAATAAATAAGAAAAAATTAAAAGTCGTTTTAGTCGTTCTTGGCAGTGGAGGCTTAAAGGACAAAAGTCGTTTTAGTCGTTCTAGGCAGTGAATGAGTTAACATTGTTACAAAACCGTTGTTTATGTACCCGAAATCTGTCTCAAACCCGCGAAAAAATTATCAGAAACCACTAATAACCGCAACATTTTCGCGCGTGCGCGCAGTCCGGGCGCACATGCACGCGCGCGCGTTCATGGACATGCGCGTTCATGCACATGCGCGTTCATGAGGGCCCGCTGTGACTACCTCGCGTCGGGGCCTAGTGTTGCCTCGTTACGCTACTGTCTCTGGGACCCCAATTTATATTGTAAAATCAATGTTAATGTAACTCATGAGAGTGTACAAATTGAACCAAATGGACCCGTTAGGGTTACAGACCCATAAGGGTCCATTTGGTTCCTAACTCTCCATCATTTAGCTGGGGACCCCCTGGAACTCCCTCAAGGACCCCTGGGGGTCCCTAGACCCCAGTTGAACCAATGTCTCCCTCTCAGCTTTCCTACTGTCTGTCTGTCTGTCTGTCTGTCTGTCTGCTGGAAGGTGGCGGAATTGAGGATGCTACGATTCTCATTTAGCGGTGACAAGATGGGACAAGATCAGAAATTACTACATTACATGTGTGGAGTTTGCATGTTCTCCCCGTGTCCCCTAGGGTAGGTACCTCTGTGTCCCCTAGGGTAGGTACCTCTGTGTCCCCTAGGGTAGGTACCTCTGTGTCCCCTAGGGTAGGTACCTCTGTGTCCCCTAGGGTAGGTACCTCTGTGTCCCCGAGGGTAGGTACCCCTGTGTCCCCTAGGGTAGGTACCTCTGTGTCCCCTAGGGTAGGTACCTCTGTGTCCCCTAGGGTAGGTACCTCTGTGTCCCCTAGGGTAGGTACCTCTGTGTCCCCGAGGGTAGGTACCCCTGTGTCCCCTAGGGTAGGTACCTCTGTGTCCCCTAGGGTAGGTAAACCTCACTAAAAACATGCAGTAATCCTGGTCTCTATACTGCCTCCCCCTTGTCAGCCAGGGCGCCTGATGGAGGGGAAAGGAACTGGTTGGAATAACGTGTTCCTTCCACGTGCGGCACTCGGTGCCACGCTATGAGCTTGTATATCTGCTATTTTTGAAATAGCCAAAAAAATCTTAAAATGACACACAGATGCGTTCCCGGTCTTTATGGGTTAAAGCAGGTGCTGGACCAAAAGAAGACGGTCATAGAACATGAAAAAAGGTCCACACAATGTAGCTTAAGTGCAATTTATTGGCACATCCACCGGTGAACTTTCAAGCTAATGCTCTTCAGACAGTTTGATATTTCAATAAAGACAAAGTCTGCTCTGAAGTGTGCAACACCCCCCGAGCGATTCCAAAGCCACGCCTTTTAATTTATCACTGCCCCAGTGCAAAGGTCATGGTGTTATGTGGGGGTCATCTTGGAGCAGGGCTGCACCAGGCTATACCTTTTGACCTTTGACCTATAAACATGTCGGGGTGAACCCTCAGAAGAGAGGACAGTCACCATTTCCACACTCCATAAATCCCAGAGGATTCCATGCTTCTGCTGCCGATGACTGATGGCAGACTTTGTTCTGTGTGTGCGTGTGTATGTGTGTGCGTGCGTGTGCATGTGTGTGCGTGTGTGTGTGTCCTTAAGTATGGTCGAATTTGGGAGGACAGTTCCACAGAAAAGAAATGGATGTTTTTATGGTTAAAGAAAGAGTTAATCTTACAATTAGGCAACGTTTCAGGTTGGGGATAGGGGTGGTATTAGACATTTAGAGGTTAGGTTTAGGGATTGGGGTTGGAGTTATGCCAGATTTATACTTACACCAAAACTAGCAGATCTATTATTATTAAACCTGCTATTTTCCAGGGTCCAAGGGTGTTTATTTAAACAAAGGAGGACTTGGGGAGGTTGGTGGTGTTGGTTTGGAGTGGTCGAGGGGAGCAGGCAGGCACGGCAGGCAGGTCAGAAAGGTCACTGTAGAACAGGAGAAAGGAGTGAGGCACGAGGAGTACAAAATTACAGGTTGAGAAACGCTAACTAAGGCACTAGGAATAACTAGGACTGGATTCAGTAGCTGGCAAAAAGCGTTACCACACACTGGAGGTTGTGGAACGATCTGGCATCACTTCTTGATTTGAGCTAAAAAAGCATTATTTTACACTTTGGCTATTCAAAAATAGCAGATATACAAGCTCATAGCGCGGCACCGAGTGCCGCGCTACGAGCTTGTAGATCTGCTATTTTTGAGAAATCGTAAAAAAATGTGAAAATCTTGAAATATATATTGTTTTAAAGCGAACATTTGTAACTCAAATCTTTGCTTCTGGGGGTCACTGGAACAAAATATTTTGAGATGGGGGGTCGGCGGCCAAATACGTATCATTTTGGGGGTCCTTGACATGAAAAAGTTTGAGCACCACTGATATAGAAACATATGTTTTTTCAAAAAACAGTTAAGATTTAGAAGACATTTGTAGAATCGGCTTCAGGTCTTAATGGGTTAGACCAGTGGTTCTCAACCTGTGTGGACGGTTGCGAGGCGTTGTGAGCTTGTAGATCGGCTATTTTCAAAAATATTTATCTGTAGAACCGAGTCAAACAAGTGAGGGGGTCCCAGTTTAAAGATGATTATTATTTTGGGGGGTCGCAGCCTGAAAAGGTTGAGAACCCCTGTTAAAGGGCCGATTTTGCATGAAACCCCTATTTTTATCTAGGTCTAGGACCCATAAACATGATCCTGGTGTGTTTTTTGTGTTTTATCTGTATTTTTAGATTTGTATCCATATCCTCAGAGAATATGAGTCATTTGACTCATAGTCTCTTTATCTCACCTTATTTCCTGACTACAATGTAGACCACACCCCTCGCAGCCTCCCCTCCCCACAAGGAAGGGCAGTGCCCCAAAGCATTATGGTCATTGTAGTAATGCAGCAGTCCAGTCAAACCCCAGTCAAACACACTCTTCTATATTTTTCTGGCCATAGGGTGCAAATTTCTAATTTTGCTACTGTTATCTACTACAAATATTATTAACATTGAGTGACTGTAAGTTCTTCCAGGGGTGAAATGCTCCTTTAAAGACTGTGGAGGTGATGAGCTGATGGCAGGCAGGTGTGGTACATGAGGGAACTGGTAACAGGTGTGCCAAGTTAGGAGCTGGAGCCAAGCCTACGCCCACACACACACACGCCCACTCACAAAGACACACACACACCAACACATAGACAACACAAGGACACAGCCAGAGACTGTGACACTTTAGGGTTGGGGTTGTGACGGTGTATGTAGGATACAGGCCTGTGTAGTGTATTGCACTGTTGTAGTTCACCTTTCAGTTATACCATTAATGGCCTTCACCCTGACCTTTATGCCACCAGCCATTAAACAAACTGTTAAACAAACCGTTCCCCCTCTGCTTGCAGATGGATCACATACACAAAGCCCTGATT
This sequence comes from Gymnoscopelus braueri, assembly GCF_963280865.1. NCBI lineage: Eukaryota > Metazoa > Chordata > Actinopteri > Myctophiformes > Myctophidae > Gymnoscopelus > Gymnoscopelus braueri. The sequence continues at coordinate 9,071,771 of NC_137613.1, forward strand.
GGTCCAGGCTTCAGGCTGGCCACGCCCCTGAAGAGGAAGTCCAGTTCGTGTGGAGTTTGTCGACTCCGGTTCAACTCTGAGGTGGGTGTGGTCACTGTGGTGGGACGCTTGTGTGTTTGTTTTGTTTTGTTTTGGGGGGGTTTCATGAAAAGACTGTTTCCCACACACGCGCACACACGCGCGCACGCACACACGCACACACACACACGCGGACGCACACACACACACACACACACACACACACACACACACACACCCTGATGTGATCAACAGAGTTTACATAAGAGTGTAATCCTGGCCTGTCATCGTCTTATGATCAGATGTCTGGCGTTATTTGAGGTTTTCTCTTGAGTGATGATTTGCAGTGAAACCACACACTTCACCCCTGCTGAACCTTTCTCTTTCTTATCTTTAACAGAATAAAATAAGATTAATGTGTGAACATGAGTCACACAGGGCAGTCATCCACTATTTTCAGACTCCCAGGGAATGTTATTGACTCCGCCTTTCATTAAACGGGCCAAATAACAGAAAATAGAACTTTATACCGTGTGATGCAAAAATGTTTTTTGAGCTGGTTTTCAGCCCATTGCTGAGAGTCTCAATCTGTTAAAACCAAACATTCAGTGAAAGTAGCAGGTGTGTGTGTGTGTGTGTGTGTGTGTGTGTGTGTGTGTGTGTGTGTGTGTGTGTGTGTGTGTGTGTGTGTGTGTGTGTGTGTGTGTGTGTGTGTGTGTGTGTGTGTGTGTGCGTGTGGATCAGTCTTAATTTCGTCGACTAAATCTATGACGAAAAATGCTCCTCGGCTACCTTTTTCACTGACGAAAACTAAATAAAAACATATAAATAAAAACTAAGCCATGATGACTAAAACTAAGACTAAATATATTGACAATTTCGTGGACAAATAAAAACTTGACTAAAATGTTAGGGAGTGGAGAAGAGATCCAGTAGAACTAAAAGACAAGACATTTTATGTTTGGTTGCTTTCGGGTGTTCTAACAGGAGCCCTCATGGTACCACAACACCACTAAGGCCTTAAAAACAAGGCTCCAGACATCCCAAAACAAACTGGTAAGGCTACTCCTTTGGTGTGTGTGTGTGTGTGTGTGTGTGTGTGTGTGTGTGTGTGTGTGTGTGTGTGTGTGTGTGTGTGTGTGTGCGTGTGCGTGCGAGAAGTGTACTTGAGCAAGATATTGAAGGTTGGTGCCTTGCATGGTTTCCTCCGCCATCGGAATGTGAAATACATTGTAATGTGCTTTGGAGGAAGGAGCTGTATACAGTATAAACTCACAGGTCAAACCAGCCGCGGGTTCAAACCGGCGGCCATCAGATGACCAGACGGCCTTTCTACCCACTCATCAGCTACAGTGAAATACTGTGTTCTTCTATTCACTGGGTCCTGAACGCGTGGTCAATGCACTGGTTGGTTTCCATAGTGAAAGTACCGTTTTATGCCTTTCAATCTTTAATCCCCTTTCCACTAGTTTGAGATTCTTAACATTTAGTTATTATAAAAAGAGAATAATGAAATGTGAAAGCAACAGGTGATTGTTGATAAGTCCTTTGACCATGACACAGCACAAGTACGAGGGCAATGCAGGGCTCTAACCACCTTTTTTTTGTAATTCAAATATTTATTTTGTGGTACAGAATGTACCTCAATGGTACAATGCAGCATAAAACAACAACATAATACAGCCGTTCCAAGAAATAAGAATAAAAAAAAAAATAACAGTTTAGCAATCCCAATAAAAACGTTGATTACAGAGAAGTTCTCGCAATCATCTGAGGATATGAATTATAGCTCTGATGTTCTATCAAGATCAATGTTCGTTTTGCTCATTTGAGGTTCATATAAATCCAAAATCTGTCCCATGTCTCAATTTTTCAAACATTTAGAAAATAGCAGATGTGACTGGCTTGTAGGTCAGCTACTTTCTCTATATTCCAAAGGTTGTGAAAGTATAAAAATGGGGCTTAAGTGGTTCATTGGAGGTGATTTATGGAAGAGAACATGGAAGGGAATAAGGTGGAGGGAAGCAAAATGGTGCAGGAGGGGTGAAGTGGTAAGCAGATGTTTATGTGCATGATGACAGGGCGTATTCTGTGATTGCTATTTCCTGCTATTTCCTTCTGGCACTGAACAAGGGTTTTGGCTTGATTTGTCGTGCGAACAACATCGTGTGTGTGTGTGTGTGTGTGTGTGTGTGTGTGTGTGTGTGTGTGTGTGTGTGTGTGTGTGTGTGTGTGTGTGTGTGTGTGTGTGTGTGTGTGTGTGTGTGTGTGTGTGTGTGTGTGTGTGTGTGTGTGTGTGTGTGTGTGTGTGTGTGTGTTAATTTCGTCGACTAAATCTATGACGAAAAATGCTCCTCGACTACCTTTTTTCACTGACGAAAACTAAATAAAAACAAATCTATGATGACTAAAACTAAGACTAAATATATTGACAATTTCGTGACAAATAAAAACTTGACTAAAATGTTAGGGAGTGGAGAAGAGATCCAGTAGAACTAAAAGACAAGTCATTTTATGTTTGGTTGCTTTCGGGTGTTCTAACAGGGGCCCTCATCCAAGGTCACTTCGACTATGCATGCACCTCATGGTACCACTAAGGCCTTAAAAACAAGGCTCCAGACATCCCGAAACAAACTGGTAAGGCTACTCCTTGACCTTACACCTACAACTCATCTAACCCCTGCTCACTTTGCTATAGGGGCGGATGGCTCAGGGTTGAGGACAGAGAAAAGCAACCTGCAATGGGCTTGGTCTACAAGATGCACCACAACGTTAAGATACCCAATATACCTGTCAAACTACTTCAAAAACCTAAATGAAGTCCACAATCACAACACCAGAGGTAGCTCCACTGATCACGTCCAACCCAGATTTGGCTCAAACAAGGGGTTGGATTCGTTCTCCTGCTATGCAACAAAAATGTGGAATGCCCTTCCAAAAGTAGTGAAGGAGAGTAAAACCCTACTCTCTTTCAAAACTGCCCTAAAAGAGTACCTTCAGGAGGCTGCAATTCGAAACTGGCCCCTGTGAAAGTCATAACCCAGCCCCCCCCCCCCTGTTTACTGCACATATATGTTTTTCTTTTTTCGACTGCTTATATGATGTTCTGCATAGTAGTGTATATTTGTCTGTCATTTAATGTCACTATGAATTGAGTACAAAAGGACCCCAATTGAAACAAGCCAGTGGCTTTTTTTTTCTTAATCCTATTTAGTTGACCGTGTATTTGAAATGTACTTTCATGTGCTTTTTTTTGCAAAATTCTAAATAAAGTATTCAATCAGTCAATCAAAGTTGCAACCAAATGTAAAATAAGCCATTACGACAGAATACATTTTAATCGACTAAATCAACTGTAAAAAAACTATAATCTTATGATATTTAGTCGACTAAAACTAGACTAAAACTTTTCAGATTACTAAAATATGACTATAACTAAATTAAAATGTATTCAAAAGACTATGACTAAAAAATTATATAAATGCTGTGTGTGCGTGTGCGTGTGTGTGCGTGTGCGTGTGTGTGTGTGTGTGTTGCAGGTGCAAGCTTCGTCGCACTACGGCGGCACCAAACACGCCAAGAGGATCAAAGCTCTGGACTCGCCGGTGGAGACCAGAACCAACAGCCCTGAAACAACGCTCTTCCTGGCCAAGGACACCATGTCGCCCCCCCCCTCTCCTCCTTCATCTCTCTCCACCCGCTCCACCACCCTCCTCCTCCTCCTCCTCCTCAGACACCTCCTCAGCAGGTGTAGGTAGGGCTGTCTCCGACATCTTACTGGACCATTAACCCATTGAGACCTGAAGCCGATTCTACATGTCTCCTAAATCTCAACAGTTTTCTGAAAAACGTATGTTTCTATATCAGTGGTGCTCAATCTTTTTCATGTCAAGGACCCCCAAAATTATATGTATTTGGCCGCGGACCCCCATCAAAATATTTTGTTCCAGGGACCCCCCAGAAGCAAAGATTTGAGTTAAAAATTTTCGCTTTAAAAATATATATATTCAAAGATTTGCACACATTTTCACGAATTTTCAAAAATAGCAGATCTACAAGCTCGTAGCGCGGCACTCGGTGCCGCGCTATGAGCTTGTATATCTGCTATTTTTTAATAGCCCAAAGTGTCAAATAATGCTTTTTAGCTCAAATCTAAAAATGACACAGTTCCAGGTCTTAATGGGTTAATTGTCATAGATTAAGTTGTGTTTTTGGCATTGATTATAGGAACATATTGTTGCTGTCGGGCAAAAAACCTCCTATCTCCATATTCTAACTTCTTGTGTTTTTTCGTAAATTAAAGGAGTAGTTCACCCCAAAAATGACTTATTTTCTATCAATTACACACCCCATGAAGCCTTCAATTCATGGAGATTTTTGTCGCATTCCTAAGCCAATAATACGATGACTGGCAGAAAGATGCTAATGCGGTAGGAGACTCAAAGGAGACTCTTTGAGTCTCCTACCGGAAATACACCCGGTCATCAAATTATTGGCTCAGGAATGCGACAAAAACAATCTCCATGAATTCAATGCTTCATGGGGTGTGTAATTGATAGAAAATAAGTCATTTTTTGGGTGAACTACTCCTTCAACGCCATGGCTACCTGATCACACTACAGCGCCAACACAAAAGTATCAAAAGTAGCAGATCCACAAGCGCGAAATGCGGCGCGAAGCGACGTGTTTGTAGATCTTTAGATCTTTAGCTTGTAGATCTTTGTAAACAAACATTTCACAGGGCAGATATGACAAATAACCGAAATATACCAAGAAATGGCTGACATAGCTAATAGACGCATACTTTCAAAATATTTCAAACATCGTGGAAATAGACGATCTTCAAGCGTTGTGAGCTTGTAGATCTGCTATCGCCGCTATTTTGGGGAAAATGGTATTGCAAAATAATTGCGACTTAATTAGGCTGATTATGTAATAATTGTGACAGGCCTATATAGGTGTGTGTGTGTCTTTGTGTAATGAACATGTGAGTACACATGCATGTATACTGTATGAGTGTGCCTACTGTATACTGAATGCACGTGTACATTATGATATGCACACTGACTGTGTGTGTGTGTGTGTGTGTGTGTGTGTGTGTGTGTGTGTGTGTGTGGGCATGCCTGTGACTCTCCTGTGTGCGCACATGCGTTTGCGTGCGTGCGTGCGTGCGCTTGTACGTGCGCGCGCGTGCGTGTGTGTGCGTGCAGACATCAAAGGAATGGGGGTGAGGCTGCTTTGATCATTCTCTTCATAACTTATTTCCTCCTTCATGCCTTAAAGTCTTTGATGTGATAAGCAGCCTGTGAGCCTGTGGTCTCCCAGCGCTCAGCTCCCCACCACAGCATGTCTACGTTTAACCCCTTCAAACCCAGGGAACGCATCAGTGTTAACCACTTTAACCGTTGTTTTATACTTTCGGGCTATTCAAAAATAGCAGATCTACAAGCTCATGGCACGGCACCGAGTGCCGCGCCATGAGCTTGTAGATCTGCTATTTTTTGAAAATTCGTGAAACTTTGTGCAAATATTTGAATATAATGATGTATTTTTAACTCAAATCTTTGCTTCTCGGGGGGGGGGGGTACCTGGCTGGAACAACATATTTTAAGATGGGGGTCCGCGGCCAAATCCATGTCATTTTGGGGGTCCTAGGGGAAAAGTTTAAGAGCCACTGATTATAGCAACATAAGTTTTTTCAAAAAACTGTTAGGATTTAGAAGATATTTGTAGAATACCCCAGAAGCAAAGATTTGAGTTAAACATTTGTGCTATATATATTCAAAGCTTTTCAAAAAATGTCACGATTAAAAAAAAATAGCAGATCTACAAGCTTGTAGGTCAGCTGCTTTCGCTATATTCCAAAGGCTTGGTGCCGCGCTATAATCTTGTAGATCTGCTATTTTTGAATAGCCAAAGAAATCTAAAATGACACAGATGCGTTCCCGGTCTTAATGGGTTAGGACGCTTATCAAACAGCCTCCTCACTTCAAAAAACACAGCCAGCGCTGAGGAAGTGTCACGCACTGTGCGTGTGTGTGTGTGTGTGTGTGTGTGTGTGTGTGTGTGTGTGTGTGTATGACTGTATGTGGAAGTCAAGGAAAAGGGGAGTGTATGTGAGCTTGTGTGAAATGCCTCAAAGTGTATCCGCAGATGTGTGGGTGTGTGCGTTTCTCAACTCTTTTGCATACTGAGCGTGTGTGTGTGTGTGTGTGTGTGTGTGTGTGTGTGTGTGTGTGTGTGTGTGTGTGTGTGTGTGTGTGTGTGTGTGTGTGTGTGTGTGTGTGTGTGTGTGTGTGTGTGTGTGTGTGTGTGTGTGTGTGTGTGTGTGTGTGTGCGCGAGTGCAAGTCAAGGAATTAAAATAATACATTCTGCCGCGAGCGAGAACAAAGAGAGATTGGAGGACTGTTGACAGGACTAAAACAAAGTGCCACATAGAGGTGTGCGTAGCTGACCTTGAACGATCCACTCTAATATATTAGACCCCTCCTCCCTCAATACATGATGACAAGGTCATGAAACTACATGTTATGAAGTTTCATCACCTCGTGTTGTGATTTAATGATGACACAGTGTATTATTGAATCAAGACACAGACATTAGTGAGTTTTCAAATAATTGTAGTCGATTAAAAGTACAATATTTGAGATGTAGTGGAATAGAAGTGAAAGTATAGACAATTGGAAATTCTCCAGTAAAGTAAAAATTGTATTTGAGTAATTGTACTTAGTTACTTTACACCACTGTTGTAGTCTCTCCTCAACTGTCAGCCAGTAGCACTGTACATATTCAGAAATGCATGTTGTGTAAGTGTTGACTCTCAGAGTGCTTTGCTACCACAGGGCCTAAAGCCAATCATTGAATACGCAATGGGATAATCAATGGGGAGCAGGTCATTATTGAGAAATAAAGTCTGACAGCATGATTAGACCCTGATGTGAAGCGTGAAGGGCTTTATTTCCAAATAATGACCTGCTTATTACACGGCTATTTAATAAATGAATACATTGTCCCAAAAATAACAACAAAACCATTTGATTGATTTTGAAAGGATTTCATTGCTTACAGTAATGAAAGTAGACCATGATTCATTCATGCCAGGAGCGTCCAGTGCTATATACGGTCGGCTCGAAAAACAACGGGAAGTGTCGATCAAATAGAATCGATATTCAGTTACTGCGTTGTCTGTGTCTCGCTTCAAATGTTTTCTGAAACTTTGAGGCTACCGTTTAGCAGTGGTGGAAAAAGTACTCAAATGTTTTACTTAAGTAAAAGTATCAATACTGCAATGTAGAAGTACTCTGTTACAAGTAAAACTTTACTTGAGTAAAAGTACAAAAGTATTGGTATCAAAATGTGCTTAAAGTCCCAAACCATAAAAAGTAAAAGTAGTAAAATGTTTGAAAAAGGCAGATCTACAAGCTCACAACGCCTCGCGTTGTGAGCTTGTAGATTCTATTTTCAAATAGGACTAAAGTGGTTAATGTATGTTTTATAATAATTTATATCTGCAAAGTAACTAGTAACTAAAGTATTCAAATAATTGTAGTGAAGTAAAAGTACAATATTTGCCGCTGAGATGTGGAGTAGAAGTAAATGTATAGACAACTGGTCTGGAAATGCTCCAGTAAAGCTAAAGTACCTCAAAAGTGTACTTAAGTACAGTACTTGAGTAAATGTACTTAGTTACTTTACACTGCTGCCGTTTAGCTGTACATGACAATGTGTGTGTGTGTTTGTTGACATGGCTGCCATGTTGGCAGTAAGAATCAAGCAGCACAGATTGATATTATGAGCCAGTTGCTCCGAGTCTTTGATCATTATTCAAAGACTCGCTCATTATCCCAAAATAACAGAGCGATGAATCCAATCAGAAACAAAACGTTTCAACCAAGCCGTGTAATAACTGTCATTAAGCTGAGCTCTGCTGCCACCAGGATGGATCTGGCTGCATGGCCGTGGTTCTGCTGAGGGCCGTTATGTAACCGCTTTGACTGGGTTTAACCCATTAAGACCTGGAACGCATCTGTGTCACTTTAGATTCCTTTGGCTATTCAAAAATAGCAGATATACAAGCACCGAGTGCCGCGCTATGAGCTTGTAGATCTGCTATTAAAAAAAAATCTTGAAAACTTTTTTCTTTTCTTTTTTTTCAAAAAATGATTTAGAAAACATTTTCAAGAATCGCCTCAGGTCTTAAAGGGTTAACCCATTGAGACCGGGAAAAGCATTAGATTTGAGCTATAACCATTATTTTTTATACTTTGGGCTATTCAAAAATAGCAGATATACAAGCTCATAGCGCGGCACTCGGTAGATCTGCTATTTTTTTGAAAAATCTTGAACATTTGTGCAAATCTTTGAATACATAATATGTTTTTGAAACATTTTTAACTCAAAGCCTTGCTTCCGGGGGGGGGGGGGGGGGGTCCCTGGAACAGCCTATTTTGATGGGGGTCGGCGGCCAAAAACATATAATTTTGCGGGGGTCGACAAGAAAAACTTTTGAGCACCACTGATACAGCAACATTAGTTTTTCAGAAAAAGGAAGACATTTGTTGAGATATTTTACAGTTACAAATGTTCGCCTTAAAAATATATATATTCGGCGCTCGGGGTGGCGCAGTGGTAAAGTCCCTGCCCACCGCCACGGAGGTTGTGGGTTCGAATCCACCGTGGTGCGTCCGGCTTTGTCGAGCGTCTACACGAACACAATTGCCCCGTGTTCAGGGGGAGTGAAGCCGGGCGGGGAGGAGGGTGATATGGGTCACTGCATGTACTCCTATACGGGCTGGGGCGGCACCTGTCAGTGGGGAGTGTTGGGCGGGAGGAGTAAGGAGTCCTCCTGGTGGGGGCTCCTCACTGGTAGGTGAGTCAGTAGGTTACAACAGCAGCAATCTGTGGGAACCCAAAGCCAAATGAGAAGGAAAAACAGCACCCTCTGCTGTTTGTACTATCTCACTTGGCTCTGGGACAATGACGACGGAGCACCCGTGCGCAAAGGAAACCGGGGTTTTGGTCTGCCTTCAGCGTTTCACTTCCGGTGGTGCGACTATGTTTTCATTCCCACTAACAATATTTCTACACTTCCGTGTAGAAATATTGTTAGTGGGAATGAAAACATAGTCGCACCACCGGAGGGCTTATAACCAAAACGATCCATGTTCTCTGGGAACATGGATCGTTTTGGTTATAAGCCCACTTGTTTCTATGATGAAAGAGCTAAGTTAAAATGTGAATATCTTTTCGTGGTTTTGTCTGCTCCGCGGACGCTATTATTAAATTAGTTTTGGTTGGTTTCGAGTGGGGAAGGATCGGCGGTACACGTAAATCCCGCCCACTACATTTGATTGGGTAAAGCGCGGCCTGCTTCCTGATGTGAAGCCACGCCCACTTGTAGCCCAGTGTGTACACGTTACGACGAACCTTCACGACAGATTCCAACGCAGAGCAGAATCTGTTCTTGAGAGATTACAACAGCAGTGACAACACAGAAATGTGTGTGGGGCGGAATTAATTGGCATAACGACTAAATTGGGGAGAAAAAAGGGGTACATTTTTTTTTGCTACTCTAAATTTTTTGGGGGAAAAAGAAATATATATTCAAAGATTTGCACACATTTTCACGATTTTTCTAAAATAGCAGATCTACAAGCTCTATGAGATCTGCTATTTTTCAGTAGCCAACGCAAAAAAAAACTAAAATGACACTGATGCGTTCAGGGTTTGAATGTGTTAAACTGTCCTGCCTCAAACAGAGCCAAAACGGTGTGCAAACGGCACACGGACATTAACCGTTCTCAGAGACATTAACCGTTCTCAGAGCTGTTCCTATGGCGGAGTGGAAAACAGACAGACGGCTTAATTACAATAGTTTAGCAATCACTTCATAACTCAGCTTAATCGTAACAGGCCAGAGCTGAGGGGATCAATTAAACATCTTTTTTTACTGACACCACTGGGAGAACAAATCACAAAGCAGTGCATTCCAACATCCCTGCAGCTGTTTGGTCTGTCATTAAAGCTCCACTGACTGCATTCTGTCCAGGACTTGATGAGCCAGTTACTTTGGTTTGAAGTTTGTGAAGTTTCTGATCCAGGAAAATGTGAAATACCTGTTAAATATGGCTGGCTGTGGGGATAATGGAAATGCACTGGTAACAAAACCATAACCTTATGGGCAATTAATGATGAATGTCTGGGTGATAATCTATGATGTAATAGTTGTATGCATTTTAAAGGAATAGTTCACCCCCAAAATGACCTTTTTTCTATCGATTAGAGTCGAGACTTGAATTCATGGATATTATTATTTTTTGGTCTCATTCCTAAGCCAATAATTTGATGACCGGCAGCGGTTCCGGTAGGAGACACAAAGAGTCTCCTTTGTGTCTCCTACCGGAACCGTTGCCTACCGCTGGTCATCAAATTATTGGCTTAGGAATGCGACCAAAAACAAAACAAAAAATCCATGAATTCAAGTCTCCATGGGGTGACTAATCGATAGGAAAAAAGTATTTTTTGGGGTGAACTATCCCTTTTTAAAGTGTCTCGCCTATACTGCTGTTTAATTGCTTTGCTTGAGGGGATAATGATCATGAAAAAAAAGAAGTGTGATGAGCCCTTATTAAAAAAAACGAGAATCTACCTTTTGATGGTTGCCTAGCAGCTATGTGGCTGATTGTCAAAACGATATCCCCGGATTGAGGTACAGGGTTACTGTTCACATAAATGAGCCATAAAAGATGAAAAAGGAGGAAGAGGCCACACAGCTCATAGCCACGATGTAACATAGATTTATTAAAATACAGAACCCAACGTTTGGACAGGATAGACTTCCTCAGGGGTTGACCTCAATCAATGACCCGCATACGCAATGTATTGGTAGCAGTGGTGTAAAGTAACTAAGTACATTTACTCAAGTACTGTACTTAAGTACAATTTTGCGGTACACTACTGTTCTCAGAATTGCTTTTCCCTTGGAGGTATTTTTAGGATATTTTAGTGTCTACTCTGGATTAGGTATGACTTCTTTGAATAGGCACCAGTTTGGAGTCGGTGCATGAAATTGAAACTGAAAGTGTTTTTTTGGACCAACCTGCCTTTGGCAGAGAGAAGGCTGGCAAAGAAAATCTGCATTTACTGAGATAACCAATTCTGTCTGCGATGTAAAGTCTGGGGTTTAAAACAAGTTCAAGTTCCTTCTCAAAACTCAAATTAGTTTAACCCATTCAATCCGGGAAAGCATCTGTGTCATTTTAAGATTTCTTTGGCTATTCAAAAATAGCAGATATGCAAGCTCATAGCTGCTATTTTAGACCAATCTTGACAATGTGTGCAAATCTTTGAATATATGTATTTTTTTATAAAGCGAACATTTGTAAAAAAAAATATTTTGTTCCAGGGACCTCCAGAAGCAAAGATTTGAGTTACAAATGTTCGCTTTAAAAATATATATATTCAAAGATTTGAACAAAATGTGCAAGATTTTTCAAAAATAGCAGATCTACAAGATCTTAGCGTGGCACTCGGTGCCACGCTAAGATCTTGTAGATCTGCTATTTTTGAATAGCCCAAAGAAATCTATGAATGACACAGATGCGTACCTGGTCTTAATGCGTTAATGGGAACAAGACTAACGTATGAGCGGCCTATCGCAGGTAAATACAGTCAATTTAATTGATGTTTCACCCATTTGGCTAACAGTATACAATGTATTTTATTTTGATGTGCTTTTATGGTCAGATTAAACATAAAACATGAAATAAACAATACTAACACATTCAGACCAAAGTGGTTTCTTTGAACCAACCCACACTGACCAAATAGTCGGGCTAAATATGTTATCCTTAGATGGTGATTATATCATTAGGCCTTAGCTGTTATGATTATGAATGAGGCAAACTGAGAGTCTAGTTGATTAGCATATGGGGGCATAAAATATATAACCTTTATAATATACTGTACACTTGAAAAAAATTCTAATATATTTCTTTGTGTCTGTGGGTCTACAAAATGGGCCCAAGTGCTGTAGTTGCTGGTGTTGCTCTTGCAAACTCACAGTTTGTAGATTGCTATAACTTTTAATAAGCGACTCTTGACTAGGCTTTATTAGATTATACCCCAAAAACCGGTAGAGGTTTTCTTTCATTTCAACTGTCTAGGCCTATTTCCAACACCAACGGCAATTCCGTGCACAATTATGCAAATTAATATATAACAAGCCAAACCTACTGGTGCATTTAATCTACATGAGGCTTAAATTAGCTAAACAGCTGTTACTGTATCTTGCAAGCAAATCCGGATTGCTTTGCTGCAGATCCACCCGCTCTTATTAAAAGAGAGCCTTAAATACCTCATAGCAACAAATATACGATAACTCACATTTTCTTATAATATGGTAAATGGACTGCATTTATATAGTGCTTTTCTACAAAGCTTCATAAGGACTGACAAAAATCTAGTTTAGGTCTGCTTATTCACCTGTTTCCTAGGCTGTGTGTTTTCCACTTCATGTCGATTTGATCCAATGAAATCCAATGAATCTGGTCAGATGACCAATGATATCCAATTAAATCGACAGGAAGTGGAATACACACAGCCTAGGAAACAGGTGAATAGGAGGACACAACAATATGGCCCCCGACACCAAGTGGCTTCAACTTTAGTTCTATCCAGGATTTGTTTTGTCCACAATGTCTTGGCATGTTTAGCACCCTCTAGTGGACAACTTTGCGGACAGAGTGACATGCACTTAGTACACAGACGCCTGCAGCGATCTCCCACCCGCTCTCAGTAACAATTGGCGACGCCCCCAAACTGTGACACGCGCGGCACTGCCTCTCACATGGGCGGACCGCTTTAAGTAACTCCCCAAACCCCCTGAAATACCAGAAGGCGCCGTGGCGTCAGCGTTAAGCGTTAGCCCATCAATCCCTGCGCCTCGGGATCGAATCCTTCTCATCGCTTTATTATTATCGTATTATCGTTTATTTTTCATACAATGATAATTTTATCAGGATTAAGGTTAAGTTTAGGCAAAGTTTTTGTCGCCCCCAGCAAGGCGGATTTTTTTTTGGTTTTGTTTTTTTTGGTGAAAACAGACTAACAGCCCCTAATATTAAGTTAGGAAGTAGTTGGCCAAAAGCACAGTTACAACGTCCGAGGCGCGGCGTTTCTGGCGGCCGTGCCGAACGTTGCGAAGTCCGCCAGAACCGGCTCAGCGCCGTTCGGGTTATGTACCGATAGGGACGGAATCGTAAACCCCCCCCCCCCCCGACCCGGTGGGAGATCGCCGGACAGACAAGCAGACAGCCTCATTATAAAGGTTTTGCACTGACTTGCCTCGGCTAACGATGAGAGAGATTGTTTTCTAGAAGCAGAGAGGGAAAATGAGATAGAGAGAGACAGGGAAGTATAAAGCCTAACTTATACTTCGTTGTCCAACGGTGTCGAGTGCCGAAAATAGCAGACCTACAAGCTCACGACGCGTCGCGGACGCGACGCGTCGTGAGCTTGCAGATCGGCCGTTTTCGGAGTATAACTTAGGCTTAATCGTATGCAGTTTGGAGTCTGTTATTGCGGGGAACAGTTGAGAGAGCGGGCGAGGGCCTCTGAAGATGATTTCTCTTTTTCTTTCACCACGGGAGGCCTTATCACCCCCCTAAGAGCAGCTGGGGGAAGGAGCGCTAACAAACCGCGCGCCCACTCGACTGCGGCAGAGATAAACATTGTTATCACTCAGCGAGGTCCTTTAAAATCAGCGCTCTGCTCCTCCAGGGGAGCAGACAGACACTCCTGAAGTTCCTTCCAATCTTGACAGCTGAGAGCGAAGGAGACAAAGCTCTCCTGCTCTCTCTCTCTCTCTCTCTCTCTCTCTCTCTCTCTCTCTCTCTCTCTCTCTCTCTCTCTCTCTGCACCAGCGCTGTTGGTTTAAACACCGGAGGAACGTACCGTACCGTACGTCCCGGGGGAAATCACTGATTATTAGGCAGATTAGAGGAGTTTGACGGGGATCATAAAAAATGTGCGCTCTCTCTGTCTCTCTCTGTCTCTCTGTGATGAATGGATGTGTGTGTGGGGGGGGGGGGAGAGAGGGGGGTTGTTGTGCAGCTGTTACGATATCCGGCAAAAGTGAAAGAAAAAATAAAATCCAATTTGCCTTCTCATCATTCTCTTTTCTCCAGTGCTCTGTCTATCTTTCGCTCTTGTTTTTTTCAGACGTGCACGTGTGTGTACACAGTACACTACACACACACAATCACACTCACACACACACACAAACACTACACAATCTCTTGCTCTTTCCATCAAATGCACCCTCTCTCATTCATGTCACGTTCTTGTCTTTTCTTATTAATGTTATGTTTGTACTGTTTGGTTCTGTCTCCCCGTCCTGACACACACAGAGGTGTCGGCAACATCTCCTCCTGCATCAGAGGCGTGTCCGCCGAGTGGCCCCGGCCCGACGGCTGAAACCACGCAGGACCACGGCCCCCCGGACGGCCCCGGCGGCGAGCCCTCGCTGCCTCCCTCCGGCCCCGGGGCTGAGGAGGAGAAGGAGACGGAGATGGAGACGCACCGTGACGGGGAAGAGGTGGAGGAGCCAGAGGCCTTGGAGACGGAGTCGGAGGAGGAGAAGGCCAGACGGCTCCTGTACTGCTCGCTAAAATGTTTTACTCAAATCTTCGCTTTAAAAAAAATTGGTATTCAAAGATTTGCCCACGATTTAAAAAATAAATAAATAGCAGATCTACAAGCTCATAGTGCGGCACTCGGTGCCGCGCTACGAGCTTGTATATCTGCTATTTTTGAATAGCCAAAGTATAAAATAATGGTTAAATAAGTGCGGTCCCGGTTCTAATGGGTTAATGTTATGTTTGTACTGTTTGGTTCTGTCTCCCCGTCCTGACACACACAGAGGTGTCGGCAACATCTCCTCCTGCATCAGAGGCGTGTCCGCCGAGTGGCCCCGGCCCGACGGCTGAAACCACGCAGGACCACGGCCCCCCGGACGGCCCCGGCGGCGAGCCCTCGCTGCCTCCCTCCGGCCCCGGGGCTGAGGAGGAGAAGGAGACGGAGATGGAGACGCACCGTGACGGGGAAGAGGTGGAGGAGCCAGAGGCCTTGGAGACGGAGTCGGAGGAGGAGAAGGCCAGACGGCTCCTGTACTGCTCGCTGTGCAAGGTGGCCGTGAACTCGGCCTCCCAGCTGCAGGCGCATAACAGCGGTGAGATAACGGTATTATCCTGCTCAGTTCACACCGGTTCAACATGAACTCAACAACCAGTGGTGGAAAAAGTACTCTTACTTAAGTAAAAGTATCATTACTGCAATGCAGATATACTCTGTTACAAGTAAAAGTCCGGTAATCAAAATTTACTTGAGTAAAACTACAAAAGTATTGGCATCAAAATGTACTTAAAAGTAGAAAGTACTCATTATGCAGAATGTCCCATTTCAAGTTTTCAAATGTATAAAAATCTTTTGAAAATAGCAGATCTAAATGGCCGAAATGTATAGGCATTAAGTGGCATTAAGTGGTTAATGCCTGTTTTGTAATAATAATCCAAATCTATAAAGTAACTAGTAACTAAAGTTTTCAAATAATTGTGGTGGAGTAAAAGGACAATATTTGCCTCTGAGATGTAGTGGAGTTAAAATTAAAATACTCCAGTAAAGTAAAAAATACCTCAAAATTCTACTTGAGTAAATGTACTTTGTTACTTTACACCAGTGTCAACAGCAGTAAACTGAAGTACGGTTTGCTGGAGGTAAACGTGCAGCATAACAAAACTGCGACAATACAGTCACCACCACAGGTAGCAGGAAATACAATGCCACAAGATGACAAAATACAATTAACCCATTAAGACCTGAGGCCGATTCTACAAATGTTTTCTAAATCCTAACTAATCCTAAAAATAAAACAATATATCTCAAAATATTTTGTCCCACGGACCCCCAGAAGCAAAGATTTGAGTTAGAAATGTTCGCTTTAAAATATACATATTCAAAGATTTGCAAAAATGCCTTTTCTAAAATAGCTGATCTACAAGCTCATACACCAGATGTATCTCTCTTGAGGTGAAGGCGTTTGGGAACCCCTGCACTGGACCAGGGCTTGTTGCACTCTTAACCCTCATGATCACTCATTCCAGGCACCAAGCACAAGACCATGCTGGAGGCGAGGAGCGGCGACGGAGCCATCAAGTCCTTCCCCAGGTCAGGGGTCAAGGCCAAGCTGGTGGCCGCCGCGGTGCCGCCGGAGCCGTCGACCGGCCTGCAGAACAAGACGTTCCACTGCGAGATCTGTGACGTGCACGTCAACTCTGAGACGCAGCTAAAGCAGGTAACGGCAGCACCGCTATTCACCTGTTTCCTAGGCTGTGTGTTTTCCACTTCCTGTCGATTTGATCCAATGAAATCCAATGAAACTGGTCAGATGACCAATGATATCCAATGAAATCGACAGGAAGTGGAAAACACACAGCCTAGGAATAGAGATCAGGCAACGTGAAATTGTAATCATGGGGCACGGTGGTGCAGGCGGTAGCGCTGTCGGCTCACAGCTAGAAGGTCCTGGGTTCGATTCCCGCCGGGGACGCTGTGGGCGCTGGGGGGCGTGTCCTCTCCTCCACGTCATCAGTGCCCATACCCTAGGTGGGGTTGGCGAAAGGGCCTTTCTGTGTGGAGTTTGCATGTTCTCCCCGTGTCCCCTAGGGTAGCTACCCTCACAAAAAAACATGCAGTAATCCTGGTCTCTATACTGCCTCCCCCATGACGGCCCGATGGAGGGGAAAGGAACTGGTTGGAATAACGTGTTCCTTCCACGTCCTTCTACGTCCTATCGGGGAAACTCCCCCCTGTCAATTGATAAGAAGCGGCCTGCTCACTCCTCATGCATTGAAGGAAGCATGAGCTCTGTTAGGGTCTCTCCCCAGGCTGGCAGAGGGAGAGTAGCGCCCTGGATTACAAGCTTGGGCAATTGGCGCTGGGTGAAAAAATAGGTTACAAAAATCGTGGGATAAAATATATTAGAAAGAAATGTGTAATCATAGCAAAACACCTGGGGAAAACGCTCTGCACGTCCCAGACTCTTCTCCCTCCTGGCTCCCAAGCTGTGGAACAAACTCCCCATTGCGCTCAGAACTGTAGACCCACTCCCAATTTTCCACCGTAATCTGAAGATTCACCTCTTTCGTTCAGACTCCACCTCAGCCCTTTGCACCCTGTACCGCTTCCTGACACCCTCTGCTCGACTGATGCTGAAGACTGGCCTAGTTATGACGACCATGCAGACATACCGTGACCGTTTGTTCTCATGTTTTTGTTCCTTTTGTTCCTTCCGTTTTGTCTTCACCTCAACGCTATTAGCATGTTATTTACTGTAGACAGAGGATAGGTTAATCGTTTACCCGGCTATCCTATAGTTTCAATGTACAGATTGTTATTGATAGTCCGTTGTTTAGACCAGTGGTTTTCAGTCGGTGGTCCGGGGACCACCAGTGGTCCTTGAGGGGGTTCCAGGTGGTCCCCAGCTAAATGATGGAGAGTTGGTAACCAAATGGACCCTTACACTGTAGATCTTTAACTCTTGAGAGCGTAAAATGAAACCAAATGGACCCGTTTCATTTTATGCTCTCAAGAGTAAAATTATTGTTAAACATATTTTGCCTGTTATCTCTCCTATGGTACCAACATCAATACAGCATGGATGGAATTGTGGACAAAATCTAATCCAACGACAACAAAATATTCTAAATGTTGGGTCTGAGAGGCTAAACCTCACCAAACGGTGGTTCCGTGGCTCAAATGCCGAATAAATAATGGACCTTGAAAAGGGTTGAAAACCACATTTTTTTGACTGATGCCAGGTTCCTGGCTTACCTGCGATCCTAGTTCACTGAGGCAATGCACTGTCTCCAGGAGGCCACCCAAACACTGAGAGACTTATTAGCCAGGATTACGCGTTGAGCACGCAGCACTGAAAGTTGGAAATTGCCATGACAATAGATTCACATTCCTAAGTGAACTCTTTTCACCCGGAAAACACACGTAATAGCACGCTCTGAACGCATTAGCTGTCGAGTGTAATGTCAGTGGTGCAATTCTGTTGAGTTCTGAATTCCAATTCTGACACAATAACAAAGACATAGATATTATCAGGCATTTTTTTGGCTCGGGAGCCAAATTTCACCTTTTGGTTCCATTCCTTCTCTGTAAAGGAATGGAAAGTAACAAACTACAAACAGAATACTCTAACCCAGGGATGTCAAACATACGGCCCGCGGGCCGGATCAGGCCCGCTAACTAGTTTAATCCGGCCCGTGAGATGATTTTGCAAAGCATTAAAAAATTTTTTTTTTTTTTTTGCCAAAAATGTTTTCATTGTTTTTTGGCCAAGTCTACACCTGCAACCACACGTAACTTCCACTTTCCTCTTCTTCTTCCTCGTCTTTGTATTGGTATTGTTTGTGTTGGAGCGCCTCAGTGCGGCTGCAGAGTTCATGTGCAACCTCTTCCAGAGAGAGATAGAGACACTAGAAACTCTGCTGGAGACACAAAACAAACTGTGTAGACTTGGCCCTTTGAAATAAAATGTATTTTGGCACTAAAACTCTAACCCTTTTAGACCGGGAACGCATCCATGTCATTTTTAGATTTCTTTGGCTATTCAAAAATGGCAGATATACAAGTTCATACGAGCTTGTAGATCTATTAGATTAGCGAACATTTTTAACTAAAATCTTTGCTTCTGGGGGAAAAAAACGTGTGTTGCTATAATCAGTTGTTCTCAAACTTTTTCATGTCAAGGGCCCCCAAAATTATATGTATTTGGGCGCGGACCCCCATCTCAAAATATGTTGTTCCAGGGACTTGGTGCCGCGTCGAGCTTGCATATCTGCTATTTTTGAATAGCCCAAGAAATCTAAAATGACACAGATGCGTTCCCGGTTTGAATGGGCTAATTGAGTAACTTTTTTTTTTGTAGTTGTACTTTTTAGAGTAGATTCTAGAATCTGTCATTTAGCTTCCACTTACTGTAAGTAGATTTTTGATTTAAGTATCGTACTTTAGGACCCTTTGGAAAGGTAAGAATTGCAGAGTAGCCTATACAGTTTTTGCTTTTACGTCACAATCCGTTGAAGTTTTTCTTTGAACCACCTTTCTCTCCGAAGTCAATCCTTGGTAAATCTTTCCTAAGAAAGATGCTCACTCTGCTTTGGAGAACATCATCACTGAACTGGAGAATGACTGGTATTCATAATGAAATGCCTTAGTCTTCGAAAAGAGCTACTTTTGAACTTTTACTTGAGTTTTCAAGACAATTAATCTTACTTACACATGACATGAGGAGATATAGGAGCGCTAGTATCATTCCTTATACATTCCTGTGGGGGCCATTCCTTAATTACTCTCAGCTGGAAACAGGTGCTCTTTGGAGAGGGTTATCATCACATAGCAAACATATTTCATGTTCCTGTCCTCTGTAGGGAGCATATCGGGTTTTTTTGTGTTTCTTTTTTTTAGATTTGGCTTTTTTCTGCCCTTATTTGATAGAAAGCAGTAGACTGACAGGAAATGGGGAGAGAGAGAAGGGGAGTAGCCTCGATCTCCAGACTTTTATTGTTTAGTTTTGCTAAAAAATAAAAGCCTGGACCATCGCGTCGGTGTACCCGGTATGAGGAAGTGTTCATTTCCCCAACCAACCAGAGTGCAGTGGGCGTCGCTCGTAATGTTGTGTTAACGGGGCGGGGGTTGACGGACAGATCGGTGAACCAATGGGATCGGGCACAATTTCTCTCCGGCTCTATACACCCGCCCCTCTGTACACGAAATCAGGAGCGTTGGGGCAGCCTAGAAGGGGAGTGACACGCAGCAAAGGTCGTCGGGAACGGGATCCGAACCCACAACCAGGGTTGCCAGATCTGCTTGTTATAATTTCCCCGCAAGGACCCCCGAAATTATATGTTTTTGGCCCGCCGACCCCCATCTCAAAATATGTTGTTCCCGGGACCCCCAGAAGCAAATATTTGAGTTAAAAATGTTCGCTTTAAAAGAATATAAAAATATGAATTTGTACACATTTTCTCGATGTTTCAAAAATAGCAGATCTACAAGCTCATAGCGCGGCACTCGGTGCCGCGCTATGAGCTTGTAGATCTGCTATTTTTGAAGAGCTTGTCTATTTGCTATTTTTTAATAGCCAAAGTGTAAAATAATGCTTTTTAGCTCAAATCAAAAAATGACGCAGAGATGCGTTCCAGGTCTTAATGGGTTAAAGAGACCAAGGCTCACTGTTCAGTAGAAAAAGTTAAGAAGCCTTCATCAGGGTCAGAACAAAACCACTGCTGGGCCCTGGCTTTGCTCACCGAAACGCACTGGCAGCTGTAGCATTGTTTTAGTTTGTCTAGCCATTATATAATAAAGGTGTTTTAAAAAAAAAAAAATCTATTTAACTGTGTGCCGTGGACTCTTTTTAAGTTCGCCTGTAAACCGAGCCGGAGCGTATATATGGAAACAAACACAGAACCTGTGAAACAGTACGATTAATTTAGCTCTGGCTGTGGAAAAGATCCATAACAGGTAATGGAGACACTTTGGAGGCGATGGGATGTGTTAGACAGTGTTTCTCTCAGCTGGGTCGTTATGACCCAAAAGTGTGTAATGAGACATTTTCATGAGACTGAGAAGATGAAGGTACACTGTGATTACACAGCGGGGCTGGAAAGAGTACTAGATTCACATTCACATTTAGTAGAAAACATTGCATAACAGTAGGAATTAACCACTTAAGCCCTATAAAAAAAGGGCTTATTTTTTTTCAACGATTGCAGATCTAAGGCGGAACTCCATGAGTTCTGTAATATTTCATGTTCTGGAAGGTTCTGGGGTTATATAACCCTTCATCCTATATAGAAATTGGCTCATGGGTGGGCTGGCGGACCACCGCCCCATCACTGTCTCAGACATAAGCATATATAGAGTTCATTATGACTACTGTACTGTAGACGCGAGGGCCTGCATAGCGGCCCAACGTAGTGGAAAAGAGAGAACGTGAGTTAAAGGAAAAGTTCACCCAAAATATTACTTATTTTCTATCAATTACACACCCCAGCATTGATTTCATGGAGATTTTTTTGTTTTTGTCTCATTCCTATTCCTAAGCCAATAATTTGATGACCAGCGGACCGTTCACTGCGCAAAAAACCCAAGAATCCCTAGATATCGTTGCCCGAATATTACCAGATATGATGCAAATATGATGATATCCAAATGGGATACTCTCCGAACAGTATTTGAAATATATTTCATGTTCGGAGCATATCAACTACGGATGTGGGACCACTTTTATTCTTGATAGAATATGGAGTGTATCATCCCAGATACTGTATATTACCACATGCCATATTCGGGAAATAATTCTAATCAGTGTCTAAAATATCTCATCAGAAATGGACAGCTGTCATATGTGGAGATGATTCGTTACTCGTATCCAATGTCAAGATATGACCACTATCCATATTTGAAGTCCAAACACCAGTTGCAGCTTATGTCAGGATATTGTATTGATACGATCTGTAACCATATTTGAAGTCCAAACACCACTTGCATTTTATGTCAGGATATTGTATTGATACGACCTGTAACCATATTTGAAGTCCAAACACCACTTGCATTTTATGTCAGGATATTGTATTGATACGACCTGTAACCATATTTGAAGTCCAAACACCACTTGCATTTTATGTCAGGATATTGTATTGATACGACCTGTAACCATATTTGAAGTCCAAACACCACTCGCATATGATGTCAGGATATTGTATCGATACGACCTGTAACCATATTTGAAGTCCAAACACCACTCGCATTTTATGTCAGGATATTGTATCGATACGACCTGTAACCATATTTGAAGTCCAAACACCACTCGCATATTATGTCAGGATATTGTATTGATACGACCTGTAACCATATTTGAAGTCCAAACACCACTCGCATATTATGTCAGGATACTTACTGTATTGATACGACCTGTAACCATATTTGAAGTCCAAACACCACTCGCATATTATGTCAGGATACTTACTGTATTGATACGACCTGTAACCATATTTGAAGTCCAAACACCACTCGCATATTATGTCAGGATACTGTATTGATACAACCTGTAACCATGGCCGATCTACTTTGAAGATAAATAATACTAAGCTAAAAATGACAAAACAAAAAATCACTTAGTGCAAATGAGCAATATTTATTTTTTGAACAGACGGGCCAAGACCTCCAAAACACACACAACTCTTCTCCACACACACAACTCCAAACTCTCTCTCCACACACACACACACCTCCAAACTCCAACTCTATCTCCACACACGGTAGGAACAAGCGAGGTATGAACAACAGGTCAAGATTGGGCAGAAGTCTCTGGAGAACTGAACTTACTGAACTGACATTCAAACGGAACAGGGGGTGTGAGTGATACTAAAAACATATTAAAATAAAATAAACATCCACACACACACCACCGTTAACTATGCACAAATGTATTCCTAAAAACAGAATATTAAAATAAAATAAAAAACAAACATCCACACACACCACCGTTAACTGTGCACAACTGTACTCCGAAGCGTTTGAAAGGGAGCATAAATGTTTTCTGTTCCAGTTCTGTTCCCCATAGCTTTGTTTGATTGGCTCAGCATCAGATTTGAACCAGAAACATAATGACACCTTCACGTGTTTCCAGTCCAAATCTGCTGCTAAGCCAATCAAACAAAGCTAGGTAAACTGAACTGGAACCATTTATACTCCCTTCCAAAAGCTTAGGAGTCCAGTAGCCTATACACAAATCCACAGAGCGCTGCCCTGTAGGTGGCGCAGCCATTGCTGCGGTGTCAGACTCGGTGTCAGTCAGCTGCAGTCACTGACTGCTCACGTTACTCTTGAGTCTTTTACCTGCTTTTTACTAACTTTTACAAACTTTTACTAACACTAACTTTACAAAGATGTACATTAATTTAGTAATTAAACCAAGCAGGTAAAGAATAACGTCAACAGACGGACAGAACCGCAACAGCAGCTGACTGAGTCTGACACCGCAGCAATGGCGCGCTACCTACAGGGCAGCGCTCCGTGGATTAGTGTATAACTAAAAGGCTTTACACTCCAGTGTCGCCTTCTTCTTCTCACTCTCCTGCAGATAGTGACGCTTGCCCTCTGCAGCAGGGGGGTTTGGCTGGTGAAGAGTTCGTAGTTTGTGCGAACACGTTGGACTTCGGCTCCACACCCTTCCTTCTGTTTTCATCCAGGGCAGTTTGACATGAAGCCATAATTTTGGACAGCCGTCCGGCGCGCCACTTTGGTGAAGTTATTTTAAAGGCAGTCTTGTCTTCATCACTCTCTTCATCACTGACAAAGTTCGCGTCCGCACCACTGAGGTAGTCCAAGTCCTCTCTCTCTCCTCCCTTCTGCCCAATCTTGACCCGTTGCTTGAAAAGCTGTGTAACAGATGAGAAGAGGAGGTTAGACTTTTAAAGCGATCAACAAAACTAAATAAAGTTTTTAAACTAAATAAGTAAATACAGTATGAGGGTTATATTATGGCTAGCTCTAGTCCCGAGCATTAGAAAGTTCTCGCTAACCTCTGGACCAGGAACAGTGCATTTTCCATGGACTGTAAAATGAACAGGTGTACATTATGACAAGGGCTCCCAAGCTTTTCAGGCTGTGACCCCCCTTCATAATATTTGAACTGGGGACCCCCCACCCTGACAAGCACAACACAAGGAATTTTAGGAGTTGAGGCATTGCATTTAGTTGACACGGTTCCACAGATAAATGTTGTGAAAATAGCTGATCTACAAACTCACAACCTGAGGACGTCCTCAGAGTTACTACAGGGGGTCCGCCAAATCTTTGTTTGATATGATTGATTTTTTTTTACATTAACCACTTGAACCCTAGCATCCCTTTTCTGAGGAGAACTTTAGCCAAAAATAGCAGATCTACAAGCTCACAATGCCTCGCGCTGCGAGGCGTTGTGAGCTTGTAGATCGGCTATTTTTGGAAAAGAGGCGATAGGTGTAGGGGGAAAAAAGATCAGCAAAAGTTTATCTGAAACACAATTTTATACAATATATAGGGGGTCCCTGCTTCAACTCTCTCTCAGCTTGGCCTGAAAACGTTGAAGACCCCTGCATTAAACAGTATGTTGGTTTGTTTACTGTCGAATGAGAAAACAATGTTGCTCAAGTGTGCCACCGATCTGGACTGGACAATAAAAAAATGCTATGACAGATCTGTAGAATAGGCTTAAGATCAGAAACCCATGTTTTTGTTTTGGCGAGTAGTGAAACTAGTATATTGTTTATTTTTTACTACTAATATAGCTCTGGACCAGAGCTATATTATGGCAGCTACACAACCCAAGCTACAAACATTTGGACTGTATGACCCCTCTGCTTTGTCTCCTCCAGGGTATTTCTCAGTAATTACCACCTCACTGTTATATCCCTTACATAAAAAAGGTAATTGATAATTCACGTGATCAATAAAATGCAACAGTAATAGAGCAGGGCAATAACTCACCCGATCTCTCCTGCTGGTAAGGGTCTTTATCCAGTTCCATCTTCTGAGCGGCTTTGATGTTCTCATAAGCCCTGTTGCAGGCTCCTAGTGAATGAAAATTACAACACAAATACCAAGTTATGAACTCTAAATGTATTATAGTAAGGCATCTCGAAAGGATAGTGATCACTCAAAGAAATGAACAGACAAAATGTAAACTGGCAAACAAAATGGGGGTACTCTCCTGATGAACATTTATTTTCTGTTTATTTGAGAGCAAGAAGAGACCCCTGTTATTTAGCAAACACTATAGAAATTACCATTTGAATAGAAAACTAACCTTACAAAAACAACAATATAACATTTTGCAATATTAGATGGTTAGTGTGCCATCTGTTATCTTTAACAGTGTCAAATCAACACTAATCTACAATATAGGTATTTAGCAGACGCTTTTTATCCAGAGCGACTTGCAGTAAGCAAGGTAACGCATACATAGAAAATACCTCACGATCACAGGTAAGCAGCAGGTCATCCAATTGTTAAAATTACAAGCAATTTAAGGACATAAGTCCCCAAATTAACGTGATATCAGACTTACTTCTGACTAGGCTGGTGGTCCACTGGGGCTCTGAGTCGTGAATAGCCTGCATCACAGCCTGGGTCACCACCTCATTGTGAGCAGTACGGAAGCTGTGGAAAATCACACTTTTAAGATACCCCTCATTCAGCATAATATTTATAATAATGATAATACATTTTTTCCTAAAATGTTTATCCCACGATTTTGTAACCCCATTTTTTACACCCAGTGCCAATTGTCTATGTAATCCTGGGCACTACCTTCCCTCTGCCAACCTAGGGAGGCCAGGGCCGAGCTCATGCCTCCTTCAATGCATGAGAGCCAACTGACCTTCTTATCACCTGACAGGGGAGAGTTTCCCTGGTTGGACGTAGTGCGTGGAAGGAACACGTTATTCCAACCAGTTCCTTTCCCCTCCATCAGGCGCCCCGGCTGGCCAGGGGGAGGCAGTATAGTGACCAGGATTACTGCATGTTTTTGTGAGGGTATCTACCCTAGGAGACACGGGGAGAACATGCAAACTCCACAAAGAGAGGCCCTTTCGCCAACCCCACCTAGGGTATGGGCACTGATATTTTCAGCATAACATGATACAAAAGTGTTATGTTATTTCACAAACAGAGGCATTTCAGAGGTGGGGGGTGGGAACATACCTGTCCTCCGGCTGGACCTGCCATCTCTCTCTGAGGCCTCTATAGATTTAACGGACGGTGGTCTGTAGGGACATTAATACAGTGGTGTCAGTCTAACTGTACTTTTCAGGCCCTGACCCCCCAAAATAATCATATTTGAACTGGGGACCCCCCACCCTGACAAGCACTTGGAATTGTAGGCATTACATTTAGTTTGACTCGGTTCCACAGATAAATATTGTGAAAATATCCGAACTACAAGCTCACAACGCCTAGCACTGCAAGGCGTGAGCTTGTAGATCGGCTAATTTCACAATGTTTGCCTTTTTTTTACATAATATTTGGCCAATTTGGTATTAAAAGGTCTTAAATTCCTTAAATTGTAACTTTATAAATGTGCAGATATCCTGTATACACTGTATGTTGGTGTGTTTACTGTTGAGTGAGAAAACAATGTTGCACATTAAGCTAATCATCTGGGGACCCCCCTGGGAGTCCAGACCCACAGGTTGAGAACCACTGCTCTAGGGTCTAGGCACCTAGCTCTCCTTACGCTTTACTTTGGGATATACTCCATACATTTATTTGACTCGGTTCACAGATAAAGATTGTGAAAATAGCTGATCTACAAGCTCAAAACGGCTCCTTGTAGATCGGCTATCGAGGTATTATTAAATTGTAACTTTATAAATGTGCAGGTACCCTGTATACAATTTTACTGTATGTTGGTTTCTTTACTGTCGAGTGAGAAAACAATGTTGCACTAAGGTAATCATCTGGGGACCCTCCAAATCATTTGGGGACCCCCAGTTTGGGAACCATTGCAAGTATGATCACTACACTTGAGTAAACATAAGTATGATTTTGATATTCGCTCAAACAAAGGCAGTTTCATGATGCTGAAAGCCTATTGTCTATGGTGGGAAGCCTCTCAGACCCCCACATTTTGTGTAAAATCCACTTTTTGGGAAGGAAATAAAATATGTCCACCAGACAGAGAATCTTTGATTCACTCAAGTGTGTTTATTCAAGTCCTGCATCACCCTGTTAGCGTATTTCTCAGTAATGACCACCTCACTATTAATTATCCCTTACATAAAAAGGCAATTGATAATACACGTGATCAATCAAATGCAACAGTAATAGAGCAGGGCAATAACTCACCCGATCTGTCCTGCTGGTAAGGGTCTTCGTCTTTTTTATGTCCTCCGGTCCCGTCCAGCTCCATCTTTTCACTGCCTCCTAGTGAATGAAAATTACAACACAAATACCATGTTATGAACTCTAAATGTATTATATTAAGACATCTCAAAAGGATAGTGATCACTCAAAATGCAAACTAAATGGGAGTACTCTCCTGATGATGAAATGTATTTTGTTTTTGAGAGCTAGAAGAGACAGGGAGACTCCTGTTATTTAGCAAACACTATAGAAATGATTACCATTTGAATAGCAAACTAACCTTTAAAAAAAAAGGGGGGAAAAAGAAAAAAATCACTTACACCAATACATTATTAGATGGTCAATGTGCCATCTGTCATCTTTAACCGTGTCAAAGCAACACTAATGAACAATGTAGGCATTTAGCAGACGCTTTGTATCCAGAGCGACTTACATTAAGCAAGGTTATCACATACATGCAGAGAGACAGTGTAGTGCCTCAGTAAACTAGGATCACAGGTAAGCCAGGTCATCAAATTGTTAAAATCACAACCAATTTAAGGTCATATTACTACTCAGATTTAGCCTGGTAAACCCTCCCTCCGGAAATCTCAATTCCATTTGATTCCTGGAGTGAGTCTGGCATGAACCGCCTCTCTGCAATATTGGCTGTGTATGCCAAACGGACGCGCCTATCAGCGTCGTCGCTCATTGTTCTGTGATTGACAGCTTACGTTGGCCAATCAGGTGGCGAGTTCGAGTGAGCCCAAAACACGAACGGCAGCCATCTTTTCTGTGGGCAGTTTTCTCCGCTATTTTTTGACTTCAAAAAGCTCTCTAACTTCTATTTTGAGGCACGGAATTTACTTATAAGATATCGTTTGGATAGAATTTAGTTGTTTAACTTCATATATGTGGTCAATTAATCATGACAAAGCCTATTTAAAAAAATAAAATTAGAGAACCGGTAGGGGCGGGCAGTGACACCATTGTACCCGAAAAAGGCAACCCATTTTGGGTATGGCTGTCTCAAAAGTCCCGTCGCGTCACATTAAGACTGGTGAACTGCTGATTGGCTGAAGGGGAAAAATTATCATTGGCTGAAGGGGTTGTCAGTCAACGGTATTACTCCCGCCCAACTCCAGCACAGCCAATATTGCAGACAGGCGGATAAGGCCAGACTCACTCCTGAAATGAAATGGAATTGAGATTTCCGGAGGGAGGGTTTACCAGGCTAACTCAGATTAACAGCCTGATATAAAACTTACTTTGGAGTTGGTGGAGGCTCAACTTTGGTGTCTGAAATCCTCTATTGTCTGGATCACAGCAGTTGTAACCTCCTCCTTATGAAGCGTTCGGAAGCTGAAGACAGACACACACACACACACACACACACACACACACACACACACACACACACACACACACACACACACACACACACACACACACACACACACACACACACACACACACACACACACACACACAACAAACAAACAAACAAACAAACAAACAGATGCATTTAAAAACCAAGACCAGACCAAGGCATGTATGAATACAGTGGTGTCCAAGGCAATTATGTGCTGTGGAAGGCAGATAATGTTAATTATAATTGGATGCTTGGTCAAACATATCAATAATAATTTAGAAACAAATATAGTCTGGGAAAGCCAGACGATCAGAGATCTCTGCCTACTGACATGTCTGTGGTCATCTAAATTCAAAATGGTCACCATTATGTTAAATATATGGACTCAAGGCAGACTGTCTCACGATTATAAACATTTTGATATTGACCATTTGAGTACATACTGTACAGCTACCTTCACCAGTGGAATGCAAGTATGGATTAAAATTGTAAATACTAGTAGCCCACCAATTTGGAATGAGTAAAATGATTTTTCTCCAAATCTGCTGCCTTTTCAAATTTACATGTTTTGGGGGGTCTTTTTTGGATTGAGATGGTCCAGGGGCTGGGTCTGGCCCCCAGGCCCATGTAAAGACTACGCAATAAAGAGTGTATGAATGGTACCAATAAATGGACCCAATTACGCCCCATCTTAGGTGTGCGCTGGTGTCACACAAAAATAGCTGATCTACAAGTGATGCAACACATTGTGAGCTTGTAGACCAGCCATTTTTAATACAGGCACCTTGTGCAACAAAGTATAAACCAGGCTTTATGGTTGATTTGTATCTCTGAGTTAAATTGTGTATCAACGCGTTAATCTTTGTATACAGTCAAATAAATTATTATGACATGACATCACAGAAATGTAACAGATGCCTGTTAAGTTGCACTGACAAGACTATTCATTCATATTCACACTTGATAGTGTAAATATACTCATAGTATTGACAGTAGCAATAATCTACTCATTATATTCACTGCTGATGGTTTAACACAGCCACAATTGGCACAGTGTACAGTAGGCTACAATAATTTAGATAACATTAGTAAAGGTCAATTGTAATGGTATTTGCCTTATTTTCTCACTGTTTGCATTTGCCCAGATTATTACTATCTCTATTAATTACCTGTCTCTGCACCAAAAGGTAGACACAAACAAGAAATAGCATAAGAGATTAGATGACAGCTCATTTTGGTTAAAGGTAGGGTAAGTGATATTTTTGGGTTAAAACAAACCATTTTTAAGGTTAAAGTACTATATTGTGATAGTAATCATTGGTACTGTATAGCAGGGGTCTTCAACAGGGGGTCCTCAGAGTTACTACAGGGGGGCCAACACATGTTTGTGTGATAGGAACTTTTTTTTTAACCTGTTGAAACCTAGAATTCCTTTTCTGAGGGGAACATTAGCCAAAAATAGCAGATCTACAAGCTTGTAGATCGGCATTTCGGTTTGGTTAACACTTACTGAACAAAATCTCTATAGCAATGATTACTGTCACACAATATAGAGCTACTTAACACTGTTACTGAACAAACACTCTATAGCAATGAGTACTATCACAATATAGAGCTATTTAACACTTATTTTAACCAAAGAAAATCACTTCCCCTATGCCTTTAATTAAGTAAAAATACACGGTAGATTATCAAAGTGGGGTCCAGGGAGGGACCACCAGAGGTTTCTGAGGGGGTTCCCTAGCTATATTAGTTAATATAGCATGAAAAAAACAGTTTAACCACCCTATTACATCAGCTATTTGAAAATAGCAGATCTACAAGCTCAGGTTGCAAATATTTTCAGAAGGGGGTCTGCAGCCAAATAGCCTATATTTTGGATTTGGGGGTCCTTGACATGAAGGACCACTGCATTTTCATGAGAAAATATAAAAGCTGTGCATTACCTGTAATATTATCTCACTGCTCCAGCCTCCAACCTCTGTGACTGTGCATGCCAAAAGTCTCCAAAAGTCTCCACAAATATATCAGCAGCTTGTAGAAACTTACTTTCTTGTCCAACAGTCTTTTAGTGCCTTTATTTCAGTTCGTTTTAACCTAAATCACTTCAGCTATCACAGAGCCTGCATCCTGCATGAGAGTTACTGACTGCGCGCACTCAGAGTTCATTCAAGGTTCACTGCTGCTCCAATGAGTCAAGAGCCAATAGCTGCCTGCAACGTCATGGCACTTTAGCACACAGCCAATCGCATTTCGTTTTTTCAAACTGAAATTTGGCGGGCATGCACCCACAAAGCAACAGACGTCTGCAATGCATTGTGGGACTTGTAGTTATTTTTTGAAGTGCTTTCCATTGACACGCTGTATGTGTCGTTTCTTTCAGAAACTACAACATGGCATCTACAGTACATTCATTCACTGTTGATATGAAATATATTCAGTTAGTTTGGGCATTAAAATGTGTTTAAATCAGATTTCATTACAGCTGATTATTTGCTTATATAACCTGTCGATGAATGTATGATGTCTGTTGTATGATGTCGTTTTTTTTAAACTTATTTCAAGCATGATTATTTGTGTTAGGCATTGATGAATACTGTAAATTATGTTTAATATCTGGTTGCCATATATTGTTCAAATTTTTTAAGTATTTTACCCATATTTGCATATTTATTTAAAAGGATTTATTTATTTATTTCTGTGCCACTTTTCCCCAAAACAAGTGTATGTTGGGCTGATATATACAGTGTAACAAGTTCTGTCACATCTATAATGTGAATTGTAGTTATTTCATTACATTAATATATTCCACATGTGTGTGTGTGTGTGTGTGTGTGTGTGTGTGTGTGTGTGTGTGTGTGTGTGTGTGCGTGTGCGTGCGTTTATCATTAAATGGGTGATAATTGCCCCCATTTCCATAGTCCCCCATAGATGTTTAACAATGACCATACTTATGACAGCTGAGGTCAAGACCTTTGCATAGCCAACAGTTTGCCATATGTATACAAGCCTTTAATCATGGAGTCTGGGTTCAAGACCCAGAGGTCATTATTTCAAAGCAGTATGCTGCTGTATACTTTGTGCAACAAAATAACACCTTGTAAAAGCGGCATGCACCTATTTTGTATGTTTGAAGAGCATCATACTGTGTACTCAACCACTGTATGTGTTTTGTGTACACACACTGTCTGTCTGTCTGTCTGTCTGTCTGTCTGTCTGTGTCTGTCTGTGTCTGTCTGTGTCTGTGTCTGTCTGTCTGTCTGTCTGTCTCGCCATTGCAGTCCTGAGTTTAGGCCTGCATTGGGGATTGTGTTCCATTACTCCCCCCACTAGAGGAATATAGGCCTATCCCTACTTGTCCTCTCAGTTTCTATCATTTCAGAATAGATACACTAGCCCTCCTATTTAGGATACAAAGCTAGTGTCCTCATGGAACTTATCAAGGAACTTTGATGTTCTTGCTAGATACCTTGTTCACTTAGCATGGTCCTTACCAAGAGAGGGCCATAGACTCACTGATTATACTGGTCTCGTTCACATCCAAGATGATTAACTGAATGCTTACACTTACCTAATACCTACCATTAAATTCAAGAGAAACGCTGATAGAGTCCAATGTATGCCTTGATCAACATTCAGACTTCCCTAAATGTAATGACAGCTTGCTGTCCCATAGCCAATTCAACTGCATACTTTCTGGGGGTCTTTACCCAGAGATGTTCTGTTTTTATCCAGTTACCAGCAAAGCAGAATCATTTGCAATGCATACAGAAATAAGGACATGTACAAGCTTGCTGCGTCTGTGCTGTTTATGAAAGGTAAAAACAACAGATCTGCATGCTTAGCTTCCCTGGTAAGGATCTCTGGGCTCTGTGAGCCCCATCCCATTTTGACCCTACCTGTGAGACAGACTGTATCCACTTAAAGCTCTTGAGCTCGACCCATTGCATAACTTATACATCAGTTAAATATTTTACATAATATGAACCCAAGATAATTGTGACACACAAAGATATGCCATAGATGTAATCAGTACAGTACTAGTCCATACCCGGGGATGTGAGCACTCAAAGTATTTGCAGACTTTGGGTTATGCACTGCGTACACAGTATGCTTAGATCAACTAGGAGAGGAGGTTGCTCATTTGATCATGGCTGTGTGTAACAACTTGTCATTTACCTGACATTGAGTAGTCGTTACCATAACCTGACATTTCCAGACCAAAGGTCATATTTGGAACGCATATATGACACAAATAAGATGTAGCTGGAATCCTAGTATAATATACTATGTCCTCTGTAGGATACCACTGTATACTGGGTCTATATTTGACTAGATATCATATGGCACATATCAACAAAACTCAGAATTTGCATCAGCATTGGTCCGTATTCTGTAGAGAATCCAAGGAAATATACATTGTTATAAGTTAAGGATTCTGGACCTTTTCACTTAGTGATATGCTATGGATACTGTCAGTATTCTACACAAATTAATACGAATATCTTAATATTTTTGTATCAAAACATAATATGACAAGAATAACATATGTGTCATATGAAAAGGTTTTATATACCTCCCAAAGTCATATATTGAGTCAATATTTTATCAAATGTGGAGCCTACCGACAAAACTTCAAATATGTTCCAGAAATTATCCATATTCTCAAGAGAATCAAGAAAATATAGCTGGTATTTTGACATAATATATGTCCTCATGATGTATGTTGGGTTCACATTTGACCAGATACTCAGGATAAGTATCGGAAATGGCCCGTATTCTACAGAACATCTAATGATATTTCTGGATAAATATTTTGGGATTTCACCTGGTAAAAATTACCAGATTCTGTCAATTTCCATGACCTATCAATATCAGGTAAAACTCTCACCCAAAACAGGTCCAATGGCAACATCTTTGGTATTATGTTATGACAAAGGGTGATGATATGCTACAGATATTGCCATTATTCTACTCAAAATAGGGTATCAATATATTCCGGTATACTTAATTCTCTAGTGGCTCCAGAGTCAAGATATGACTTTAAGTGATATGAGCTTAACATAGACTGTATTTGTGACACATTCAGATATGCCATAGATTTGATCCGTATTCTAGAAAAAAAATTGTGCTCAGATATGTCCAGATAGGATATAAGGTGATATTTGGAACACACAGATGACACAAATAAGATGTAGCTGGTATCCTTGTATAATATATGTCCTCATGAGGTATCTTGGGTTCATATTTGACCAAATATGGCATATCAATAAACTCAGGATATGTATCAGAAATGTTCTGTACTCTACATAAAATCCAGTGACGTAGCCAATGAGAT
This sequence comes from Gymnoscopelus braueri, assembly GCF_963280865.1. Taxonomy (NCBI): domain Eukaryota; kingdom Metazoa; phylum Chordata; class Actinopteri; order Myctophiformes; family Myctophidae; genus Gymnoscopelus; species Gymnoscopelus braueri. Next base: position 9,105,455 of record NC_137613.1, read on the forward strand.
ATTTTCGGATTCTGGCTCAATTTGCCCAGTATAAATCACCAGATTCTGTCAATTTTCATGACCTATCAATATCAGGTAAATATCTCACCCAAAACAGGCCCAATGGCAAAATCTTTGGTATTATGTTATATATGACAAAGGGTGATGATATATGCTACAGATATTGCCATTATTCTACTCAAAATAGGGTATCAATATATTCCGGTATACTTAATTCTCTAGTGGCTCCAGAGTCAAGATATGACTTTAAGCGATATGAGCTTAACATAGACTGTATTTGTGACACATTCAGATATGCCATAGATTTGATCCGTATTCTAGAAAAAAATGTGTGCTCAGATATGTCCAGATAGGACATAAGGTGATATTTGGAACACACAGATGACACAAATAAGATGTAGCTGGTATCCTTATATAATATATGTCCTCATGATGAATATTGGGTTCATATTTGACCAAATATGGCATATCAATAAACTCAGGATATGTATCAGAAATGTTCTGTATTCTACATAAAATCCAATGACGTATCCAATGAGATATTTTTGGATTCAGGCCCTTTTTGCCCAGTATAAATCACCAGATTCTGTCCATTTTCATGACCTATCTATATCAGTTAAATATCTCACCCAAAACAGGTCCAATGGCAATATCTGTAGTAAATATGTTTTATATGACAAAAGATGATGATATATGCTACAGATATTGCCATTATTCTACTCGAAATAGGGTGTCATTATATTCCTATATACTGCGTTACGTCATATTCATACATTGTGTATGACAAGCAGATGAATATTTCATCCATATTTGTTTGAATATGGCTTATGTCAACAAAACTTTCAATATGCATCGGAAATGGTCTGTATTCTTTAGCGGTTCCAGAGTAAAGATATGACTTTAAGTGATATATGAACTCAATATCTGACACATCCAGATATGCCATAGACTTAATCAGTATTCTAGAAGAATATTGTGAACAGATATATCCAGATATGATCTAAGGTCATTTACGGAACACATACATGACAAAATTAAAATGTTGCTCATATCCTAGTACAATATATTATCTTCATGATGTATATTAGGTTAATATTTGCCCAGATATGTTGCATATCAACAAAACTCAGGATATGCATCAGAAATGTCCGTATTCTAGCGAGAATCAAAAAACTGATATTTGGGGATTCTGGCTCTTTTCGCCCAGTGGTTAGGCAGAGGTTCCGGTAGGAGATACAAAGGAGACTCTTTGTGTCTCCTACCGGAACCGCTGCCTGTCATTAGGAATGCGTAAAAAAATATATATATATATCCATGAATTCAAGTCTCCATGGGGTGACTAATCGATAGGGAAAAAGTCATTTTGGGGGTGAACTATCCCTTTAAGCCGATGGTTCTCATTTCTTTTTTATTTCAAGGACACCCACTTTGCATAGTTAGGCCATGGACCCTCATTACTCTGAGAGAGTACATAAATGGAACCAAATGGACCTGTAAGGGTCCAATTGGTGCCATTTGTACGCTCTCAGAGTTACAGACATTCGGTTCCTAACTATCCATAATTTAGCTGCGGGGGTCCCTCTGGAACCCTCTCAAGAACCCCCCTGGGGGGTCCCTCTGGACCCCCACTTTGAGAAACGCTGATTTAACACAGAACAAGGATAAGATCATAAATCCAATGGTTTGGACAACAAGGCATTCTGCTGGCGTCTCCGTGTCGTGATGTAGTAAAAAGTGCTCCGCTGTGGTGTTCTGTAATCAGGACTGTTTACTTACTTTACTGCTGTTAACACATTCAATCCGGGAACACATCTGTGTGTCATTTGTTTTCTTTGGCTATTCAAAACGTGCCGCGCTATGAGCTTGTAGATCAGCTATTTTTTTTTAAATCGTGAACATTTTTGCAAATCTTTGAATATTGTTTTTGTTTTTTTACGCGAACATTTTTAACTCAAATCTTTGCTTCTGGGGGGTCCCTGGAACAACATATTTTGAGATGGGGGTCCGTGGCCAAATACATATCATTTTATGGGTCCTTGACATGAAATTAGTTTGAGAACCACTGATATTATAGCAAGTTTTAAAAAAAAAAACGTTTAGGATTTAGAAGACATTTGTAGAATCCCCAGAAGCAAAGATTTTTCCAAAAATAGCAGATCTACAAGCTCATGCGTGCGAGCTATGAGCTTGTATATCTGCTATTTTTTTAGTATAGGCAAATAAATCTTAAAATGACACAGATGCCTTCCCGGGCTTAATGGGTTAACTTTGGCCAGGTGCTCATGCATTATTCAGCGTTTTCACCGCCGATTTGTGTGTGTTGCCATAGCCGTAGCCATCTGTTTGCATGCGTCAATCAAAATCAAAACAAACTTTGGAAATGGAAACCCAACCTCTTCTTATGAATATTCCGCCGTTCACAGGGCGAGGCAATGAGCGGTGTAAGTGTTGTTTAAATGGTTGTCCCTGTAATTCATTCTTCGCTCATTTGCACTTTTCTGTGCAAACACAGCTGAACACAGCTTAAGATACTGTGTGTGTCTTGATCTATCAATCAATCAATAAATGCAGTGGTGTAAAGTAACTTAAGTACATTTACTCAAGTACTGTACTTGAGTACAGTTTTGAGGTATTTTTACTTTACTGGAGTATTTCAAATTTTCTGTACTTTGACACTCCACTCCACATCTCAGAGGCAAATTAATTTGACTCCACTACAATTATTTGAAAACATTAGTTACTAGTTACTTTGTCGATTATCATTATTACTACAAAACATACATTAACCACTTCAGCCCTATATACATTTCAGCCATTTGAAAATAGCAGATCTACAAGCTCACAATGCGCAAATTTCAAAAGATTTTATACATTTGAAACCTGTGAAATGGGACATTCTGCATAATGAGTACTTTTGCTTTTGGTACTTTAAGTATACATTGCAGTATTGATACTTTTACTTACTGTAAGTAAAACATCTGAGTACTTTTTCCACCACTGTCAATAAATGTATCTATCTATCTTATGATGGGGGGCATCAACTTACAAGTACAAGATGAGAGTAAATGCATTCAACAAATCAACAAACAGGGTCCAGTAGTCACTAGTCATACAAGTAGGGTGCATCAAATCTAGCATCTGTCTAAAAATTATAATAATCTATCGATTAATCTACCTCTCTCTCTCTCTCTCTCTCTCTCTCTCTCGCTCTCTCTTTCTCTTTCTCTTTCTCTTTCTCTCGCTCTCGCTCTCGCTCTCGCTCTCTCTCTCTCTCTCTCTCTCTCTCTCTCTCTCTCTCTCTCTCTCTCTCTCTCTCTCTCTCTCTCTCTCTCCCCCCCCCCCCATGCAGCACATCAGCAGTAGGAGACATAAGGACAGAGCGGCGGGCAAACCGGCCAAGCCCAAGTTCAGTCCGTACGCCCCGCCCCCTCAGCGCCTTCAGAGCATGCAGGCGGTGAGTGTCTGTGTGTTTGTGCCCTGGTTGGATTTCCTGCTCTGGGAGAACCAGCCATCACATTTACATACTGTACACACCAGAGGTGGAAAGTAACTAAGTACATTTACTCAAGTGCCGTACTTAAGTATAATGTTGAGGTATTTTTTACTTTACCAGAGTATTTCCAATGTTCAATACTTTAACTTCTACTCCACTACATCTCAAATATTGTACTTTTTACTTCACTACAATTATTTGAAAACTTTAGTTACTAGTTACTTTGCAGATATAAATTATTATATTATAAAACATACATTAACCACTTCAGCCCTATTTTATACATAGGCTATTTGAAAATAGCAGATCTAAAAGCTCACAACGCGTCGCATCGCGACACGTTGTGAGCTTGTAGATCGGCTATTTTTAAACAATTTAGTACTTTTACTTTTGGTACTGCAAGTATATTTTCATGCCAATACTTCTGTACTTTTACTCAAGTAACATTTTGAACTCAGGCCTTTTACTTGTAACCGAGTATTTTTTTATATTATGGTATTGCTACTTTTACTTAAGTAAAATGTCAGAGTACTTCTTCCACCACTGGTACACACACACACACACACACACACACACACACACACACACACACACACACACACACACACACACACACACACACACACACACACACACACACACACACACACACACACACACACACACACACACACAGAGCAATGCTGAGCTGTCCTCTGGGCATCCTATATCTTAGCCTTCCATCGTGAAAACAGGAAGTACAGGAATTCTCCTGTACTTCCGTCTCTCAGCCTGCAGGGGGTTGTGAGGGAGACGCTATACATAGCATAGATATATATAAAGGCATCTAGCCTTTATATATATCTATGATACATAGAACATGAGCTGTAATAAATCCTAAAGGTCCTATAGGTAGAACATGAGCTGTAATAAGTCCTAAAGGTCCCGTCGCGATACAAACATTTAAGGGCAGATTTATACTGGCTTGCGTGCCGTATCAGACATCAAAAACCAGTGGTGGGAAAAGTACTCAAATGTTTTACTGAAGTAAAAGTATCAATACTGCATTGTAGAAGTACTCTGTTACAAGTAAAAGTACGGAATTAAAAATGTACTTGAGTAAGAGTACAAAAGTTTTGGTATCAAAATGTACTTAAAGTACCAAAAGTAAAAGTACTAAAATGTTTGAAAATAGACGATCTACAAGCTCACTACGCGTCGCATCGAGCTTGTAGATCGGCTAATTTTCAAAGATTTTTATACATTTGAAATCCTAACCCTTATGAAACGGGACATTCTGCATAATGAGTACTGTCTACTTTTTGTACTTTAAGTATATTTTGATATTTTGACCAATACTTTTGTACTTTTACTCAAGACTTTTTTTAATTCCGGACTTTTACTTGCAACAGAGTATGTCTTCATTGCAGTATTGATACTTTTACGTTTAAGTAAAACATTTGAGTACTTTTCACACCACTTAGAACCACTTCTAAACTAATACCTATAAACACTAAAAATTTGAGTACTTTTTCCACCACTGCCCGGTATACCGCTGGTTTTTCCCTCCCATCTGGAGGGTAATTGCGCCCACATGGCACCCCAGGTCGCTCAATAAGACGAGTTAGACAAGGACACCAGGTGAATTCAATTAACTGCCCAGTATGGTAGAACCCAGAACCCTTATAGAGGGCACAGTGTTTAATAGTTTGGGGGAATCCTTCCCATGGCAACCACACAGCAACTAAAGTAAATGGATCCATACGGGTCCATTTTAAAACACTTCTCGCAGAGTTTCGCAGATTTTTTTCGGCAGAGAAAGCCTTGACCTACACTATTATCCCAAACTGTCTGGCTGGATGAGCAAGTGGGTACTAACTAACAGTGGTGGAAAAAGTACTCACATATTTCACTTAAGTAAAAGTATCAATACCTCAATGTAGAAATACTCTGGTACAAGTAAACGTCCTAGAATTCAAAATTGACTTGAGGAAAAGTACAAAAGTATTGGTATCAAAATGTACTTAAAGTACCAAAAGTAAAAGTACTCATTATGCAGAATGTCCCATTTTCAAATGTCTACAAATCTTTTGAAAATAGCCGATCTACAAGCTCACAAGAGCTTGTAGGTCTGCTATTGTCAAATGGCCAAAGTTTAAATAGTGTTAATGTGTGTTTTGTAATAATAATCCAAATCTACAAAGTAACTAGTTGTGGTAGAGTATGTTAATACAATATAATGTATACAATTGGGGTGTTTTGTCTCCCTGCTCTTCTATTGAGACATTTAGATCGTGTCAAAGGTCATGTCTCACCTAGACGCAGGATCTGACACAGGAGATTCCATTTATCCCCTGAGCCAGTTGGCAGGCTCTATTATTTGATCAATGGTAACATTTTCAGCACTTGCCCAGGAAACCGGCTTCAAATCTGGGGTAGAGAATAGGAAAATTACATAGTGCAGCTTTAAACTTCAGACATGACCAAAAAGTCCGGCCCGGGGGCCAATGAGATGTAGATTTAATAATGCCCGCGGCTTCCTTCCTAAAATGTACTATTTATGGCCTGCCAGTGTTATAGTATCATTTGAAATTCATACATTGAAGTGTCTGAGGGTTTTAAAATTAACCTGGGAAGATAGGCTGTTTCTCCATAGAATTTGTAAAGATTCCTCCTAACTGCTTGTTCCTTGTGTTGTTTCATTCCTTTTCTTTTTTTTTTCTTTTTAAAAAAAAGATTATTTCTCTAGAACATGTAGGTCATCTTGGGCAATACCTACAGTAACCGCACAATCAAATAAATACAACTCAGATGTTTTGAACACTCAATACGTTACAGGCTGTTCAGTCCAAAAGTCCCCAGAAAAGAGAGGAAAAAAAAGTGGGTTCCCAGAATAGAGCAACATCAAGGCATTTACAAAGTTCTCAGTCCGTTTCTCCACAAAGGCAATGTCCATGACGGTTCACCAACAGATACTGTATGCAGCAGATTCACTCATAATCCCAACAGCAAGATGAACGGGCATGACCAGGCTAGGGGCGCTAGGGCATTGGTTCTCAAAGTGGGGTCCGGGGACCCCCAGAGGTCCTTGGGGGGGGGGGTACCAGGGGGTCCCCAGCTAAATGAGTTACAATTAGCTACTAAATTAGCGTCACAATCATTTTAACCACTTTAACCATATGCTATACTTTGGCTATTCAAAAATAGCAGAAGCTCATGGTGCGGCACTGAGTGCCATGGTATGAGCTTGTAGATCTGCTATTTTTGAAAAATCTTGAACATTTGTGCAAATCTTGGAATCTATATATTTTTTAAAGCGAACTTGTTTAACCGGAATCTTTGCTTCTTGGGGGTCACTGTCACAAAATATGAGAGCAGCCAAATATGTATCACTTTGGGGGTCCTTCACATGAGTTTGAGAACCACTACGCTAGGGTTCCTGTGATTAGTGGTTAGTCAGAGTTTGCAGCGTCACTAGTGGTTATCCGCTGTGTCTAACCGAGAGCCATGCAGTATTTCAACCCGAGTTGTAGGTGAGGGCTGACGCAGCCGTCGTACCGACGGTCGGATGCTTAGGGTAACAACAAATGCTGTGTTAATTTGTTCATCCCATAGCCTTATTTATTCACAAAGAAAACAAGAAAATAGCATTTGACCAACAATTCAATTCAATAAATAAATAGATAAACATTACTGTTGTCAAGGAGGAGCCGCCCTGGCAAACAGAAATCTAGTCTTGTTGAGATTTCCTGAACAGTGGAGGGAGGGAGTTGGCTGAGAATATGACAGTTGCTGCTGGCAGGCCTCACCATTAACTAAATAAAACACACTCCCAGCATCTCAGTATCTGCCCTAGGGGGTTATATGGCAGCTGACCAACCAGCGCAGCTGAAGTGACGTGGCGGGCTGAACTGGCACTGCAAGCTCCCTCTAAAGCAGTGGTTCTCAGGACCCCCAAATTGATACATATTAACCCGCAGACCCCCATTTGAAAAGATATGCCAGGGACCCCCAGAAGAGAAGGTTTTTACGGCGTGGCTCCATAGCAGTGATTCTCAAACTACCTAATTTCAAGGACCCCCAATTCGATATGCATTTTAGACCACAGACCCCCATTTGATAGTTCGTTTAACTGTATAGTGTATACATGGATCGAATGGTTCCATTTGTATACATGGTCAATTTGGTTCCTAATCCTAACCATCAATGATTATGCCGGGGCCCCCCTGGAACCCCCTCAAGGACCACTGGGGGGGGGGGGGGTCCGGACCCCACTTTGACAGCCAGTGCTTTAAAGGCCCTTGAGGTCCTAGTGCTCTTTGGCCGTAGAGTAACTTAATCATGTCAAACATGGACAAAACCTGGCCGCCGGACGCGGCTGCTTGGGATAGTGAGGTAGAATTCTCGGCTGAGGAGACCTTGGAGTTTATTCGGGGCCCAAAGGAACCAAAACACTCAGCAGAAAACGGAGACGGTCAGCGTTTTCTCAGAAAGGCTGCTTATTAAGCCAATAAGACCGGGCACGCATCTGTGTAACCACTTTAACCATTATTTTATACTTTGGCTATTCAAAAATAGCAGATATACAAGCACATAGTGCGGCACAGAGTGCCGCGCTATGTGCTATATTTTTTTAAATCATGAAATTTTTTGCAAATCTTTGAATATATATATATTTTTAAAGCGAACATTTTTTCCATGGAACAAATTTTTTTGAGATGGGGGTCCGCGGACAAATGCATATAATTTTGGGTGGTCCCAGTTTGAGAACCACTGATAAAATGATAAAATATGTATTCAAAGATTTGCACACATTTTCTTTCAAAAAATCGCAAATGTACAAGCTCATAGCAGCTTGTATATCTGCTATTTTTGAATAGCCAAAGATTCCCGGTCTGAAAGGGTTAACGGAGAGGCCAGCAGCCAGCAACACATGCTGTATTCAGACAACTCCCTCCCTGCGCTGTCAGGAAATCCCTGTGGGACTGTCTTGTCGGGCAGTTTTCCACACAGCACTACGTGGAAGTCTGGATGTTGTTCAAGTTCTTCTTAATACACACAGCAGCAGAACTTGACAGAACCAGGGTCCAGCAACAAGAAGCCACGAAAGTACAGACATGTGACAGAAAAGAGTTTAGTGATGTCAAATTATGTTTACAGCCACAGTTCATAGTCTATTACTAACATGATAGCCTTCTGTTTATGATTATGCTCATGTTCAATCAGCTAAATTAAATTACTAAATAAAAAACGGATTTCCTGTGAAACAAGTATATGTGTTTGTGAAGACAAATGTTCATTTTTCCCCCATTCAGCTCCGTAAACTAACTTGTGCCATAAAAATTATAATAATAATAAGTATAGAGACACTTTATGGTCTCTATACTGCCTCCCCCTGGTCAGCCGGGGCGCCTGATGGAGGGGAAAGGAACTGGTTGGAATTACGTGTTCCTTCCACGCGCTACGTCCTACCGGGGAAACTCCCCCCTGTCAGGTGATAAGAAGCGGCTTGCTAGCTCCTCATGCATTGAAGGAGGCATGAGCTCTGTTCGGGGCTCTCCCCAGGCTGGCAGAGGTAGAGTAGGGCCCAGGTTTACATAGGCAATTGGCACTGGGTGAAAAGATGGGATACAAAATTGTGGGATAAAAATTTAGGATAAAAAAAATACCTTTATTAACCACTATAGCACTCGGATGTGTGGACAATTGAAGCTGTAGCTACTAATATGCATATGAATATTATGCCTCTTCTGATGAAAAGTAATCTGAACGTTCCTTGCAGAGCAGGTCAAATGTCAATGTCAATATAAACGCGTGTGTCAGTTAAATCTAAACAAAAACTAAGCTATGATGACTAAAACTAAGAGTAAATATACAATTTCGTCAACAAATAAAAACTAGACTAAAATGTTAGGGAGGGACTAGTGGAGAAGAGATCCCGTAGAACTAAAAGACAAGTCATTTTATGTTTGGTTGCGCTCGGGTGTTACGTTCTGAAAATAGCCGATCTACAAGCTCACAACGCGTCGCAGGTGTGAAATATCAGGCATTACGACGCCATCAAGGCAGCGACAAAATACATTTTAGTCGACTAAATCAACTGTAGATTTAGTCGACTATAATATGATATTTAGTCCACTAAAACTAAAACGTTTCAGATGACTAAAATATGACTAAAGCTAAATGGAATTTAGTGAGACTAAATGACTGAGACTTGGAACGCATCTGTGTCACTTTTAGATTTCTTTAGGCTATTCAAAAATAGCAGATATACAAGCTCATAGCGCGGCACCGAGTGCCGCGCTACGAGCTTGTAGATCTGCTATTTTTGAAAAATCGTGAATTTTTTTTTTTTAATTTTTTTTCCGAAAAACTGTTAGGATTTAGAAAATGTTTAGAAGCGGCCTCAGGTCTTAATGGGTTAAGACTATGACTGAAACTAAATCAAAATGTGCTGACAACACTGTGTGTGTGTGCGTGTGCGTGTGTGTGTGCGTGTGTGTGTGTTCGTCTCAGGTTCGTCTGGCCCTGAGGAAGGATCAGGACCTGTCTAAACAGCCTCTGGCGTCCTGCAGTCTGCTGCAGCGCCACCTCGCCGCAGCCGCCGCCGCCGCCATGACCTCCCTGTCCCCGTTCCACCTGCGGCCCGCCCCCTCCAGCACTGGCCCCGCCCTGTTTCATCAGACCCAGCCCTCCCTCACCCATCAGGCCTTGCTGCACCACCACCACCACCACCACCACCCGCCGCCCCCCGCCAGCACCACCACGCCCATCTGCTCGGCGCTCAACCACACGCCCGTTCTGTTCTCACCGTACTGACCCCCCTAACTGACCCTTATGTGAACTGCAGCTGAAAAGCTTCCGCGTCCAATCAGTGGAGAGGACGGCAGCGTTGTCACTCCCAGGTCGTGCGTACCGCGCTGACGAGTCGCGCGACGTCGGACCGAGCGTCGAGACGTTTTGACGTTTTGACGCGACGACAGGCCTCCCGCGTCGCGTCACATTTTGTTGACGAACGACATGATTGATGATTCCAAACCTGTCTATGTGTACAGTAGAGTTCTCAACTGGCCTGAAAATTAACCCATTAAGACCTGAGAAGATTCTAGAAATATCTTCTAAATCCTAAAAAAAAATTGAAAAAAAAAAACTTTTTTTTTTTCCCTCGATTTTTCAAAAATAGCAGATATACAAGCTCGTAGCGCGGCACTCGGTTCCGCGCTATGAGCTTGTATATCTGCTATTTTTGAATAGCCTAAAGAAATCTAAAGTGACACAGATGCGTTCCAGGTATCAATGGGTTAAAGGAGCATTTCACCCCTGGAAGAACTTACAGTCACTCAATGTTAACTCTTTGACTGCGGACGACGCGATAACGCGTCAAGTGCTACTTTGTCCAGTTGGCCGTCGACGCGCTCGACGCGCTGGACGCGCGTTCATTGTTTAATCTCTGATTGCGCTATGCTGCTTAATATTCAATGTTATTCTCGAGTTCCACTTACTTCACGGACATCTGCATCCGGTTTCATGACCTGGATTCCGTTTCCGGTTTTTGATTCTTTTCCCCAGTCATTTTCGTCCAAAATAGGTAAATAAACGGTCTTTCACACGGTATGACGGACAAACGGACAGTTTCTCTTCTATAATCTATGGTCTGGGTGACGATCAGTCATCGCCGTCGTATATCACAACGTAATTTTCGCCGATCAAAACAATGGGGGGGACGTCACATCCGTTTTCATGTTTTTCCTTGTCTAATCTATGAAGAAGGGTGAGAGAGACCCAACGACATGATCAAAGCTGTCATGTGCTGCGCTCTAGTGGCGGATTTGTGCTGGGCCTTTACATTATGTGTCCTTAAATTATTTTCATGAGAAAAATTCAAAATATAAAAATAAAAAAACACGAAAATTGCTGGCACTGGGGGAGTACTTTATGAAAATACTCTGGCAGTCAAAGAGTTAATAATATTTGTAGTAGATAACAGTAGCAAAATTTGAAATTTGCACCCTATGGCCAGAAAAATATAGAAGTCTGTGTGTTTGACTGGGGTTTGACTGGACTGCTGCCTTACTACAATGACCATAATGCTTTGGGGCACTGCCCTTCCTAGTGGGGAGGGGAGGCTGCGTGGGGGTGTGGTCTACTTTGTAGTCAGGAAATAAGGTGAGATAAAGAGACTATGAGTCAAATGAAATGACTCATAGTCTCTGAGGATATGGATACAAATCTAAAAATACAGATAAAACATAGTCTCGCGTCACCAGACAACTATTCCACAATCTCTGAATGCTATATAGAGTCTGGAACTCCACTTCCCGAAATCTGCTTAACGGAAGTTGTTCTATGCTACTCAGACCGGAAAGACATTCTACCAATCACGACGCGGTGCCCGCGGACCTGTAGTCCCAGTGGAAACTAGTCTTGCGTCACCAGACAACTATTCCACAATCTCTGAATGCTATACAGATTATTAACACTGTGGATTAGACAAAGTTCAGAGAGCGTTGACTCGAAAAGAGCTTTTGAAATCTCCATTGCTGCTAACGAACTAGCCATCTTCAACACTCGTTGTTTTGATTCCAGTCGGACTCCTTTGCGCCACTGCACAATGCTAAAACGGAAGTGGGTAGGGGAGGGGCTTCCGCTTTCCCCTTAAGCATGATCAGAGCTTCCGAGTCCCAGACTGTATGCCGGAAACATTTGTAAATTGTGGGAGGCAACAGTCTGGCCACGCGAGACTAGATAAAACACAAAAAACACACCAGGATCATGTTTATGGGTCCTAGACCTAGATAAAAATAGGGGTTTGATGCAAAATCGGCGAAATGTCCCTTTAAGGCCTGGCCCTAACTGGGCCCTACTGGGCTGGCCCTGGGCTGGCCCGAGAACAATTACCATACTTTTATGCCGAAAACACCGAAAAGGTGTTATGTGCTTAATGTCTTTAAAGTCACGCATCCAGCAAGCTTTGAACTGAGCTGATTGGACCTTCCGTTCAAGAGATAATGGCCAAAACATCTTGAAAACGGCCACTTTTGCCGATTTTCGATTGTGTTTTGGCCATTGTCGCCCGTTTTTCTTTAATAACACGGGCTAGGAAGGTCGGGCGGCGACAAACTAGATACATGAGTAAAGTTCACTTTGAGCTGCATCCATCACATCCACTGACATTTCCGTCTGCCTTACCGTTATGCCGCTAGGGGCAGTCGAAATGTATTTTTGGTGGGACGGAATAGATTTTTTTCCCTTTTTTCTTTTTTTCTTCACGGAACCCGAGGCTCGGCCCAGCCTGACTAATTAGCATAGATCAGGGGTCTTCAACAGGGGGTCCTCAGAGCTACTATAGGGGGTCCGCCAAATCTTTGTGTGATAGGATTTAGTTTTTTTACATTAACCACTTGAACCCTCGGCTATTTTTGGCAAAGAGGCTATAGGTGTAGAGGGAAAAACGAGCAGACTAAGTAAAAAAAAACTTTTCTGAAACACAATTTTATACAATATAGAGTAGGGGGTCCCTGCTTCATCTCTCTCTCAGCTAGGGGGTCCTTGGCCTGAAAACGTTGAAGATCACTGGCATAGATTTTGGGGCCGGCCCGAAAACGTCGGGTCAGGTTTGAGTACTCTAATGTACAGCATACTGAAATGGCGTTGAATTTGGCAGAAGCAGACATCGCACCACTCGGCCACTCACTCGATTAGCCCCTCGCTCAGGTGCGCTTCCGGGAGCACAAGTTATTTTCCGGGGGGCGTGGCCACCTGCCTTGTTTTAAATGTTTTTACGAGTTGGGAGTGAGAACGCACGTCCGCATTCCGTTGTCAGTCACGTATCGCTAGACTACCGGGAAAGTTGAGAAGCGTCTTGACGCTGACGTAATAGGCCTAGATGTTGTCCAACTCGTAACGATATGAACGACCTGGCAGTGAGAATGTGTTGGAGGAGGATGACAGGACACTACAGCTTCACCATCACACAAAACACTTTGACTTTGTCAGAAAGGATGGCGTGGGATCACTGCACAGCAAGACCCTGAATGAACTACAAAAGCGTAGTTCATCCAAAAAAAATTACTTATTTTATATCAATTACACCCCATGAAGCCTTGAATTCATAGAGTTTTTTTTTGTTTTTGCTGCATTCCTAAGCCAATAATTTCATGACCGGCGGAAAGATGATAATGTCTCCGGTAGGAAACTCAAAAGAGACTCTTTGAGTCTCCTACCGGAAACGCAGCTGGTCATTAAATTATTGTCTTAGGAATGCGACAAAAACTAATCTCCATGAATTCAAGGCTTCATGGGGTTTGTAATTGATAGAAAATAAGTCATGTTTTTAGTGAACTTTAACACTCAACAAACCAAGTGCAGTAAATTATTTTTTCTTTTGTTAAAATGAGTGTTGAATATCTCTATATTCCCATAGTAATCATTGCTTATAGAGTGTTTGATGGATAAACAAGTGAAATTGGAAGTGAGGACACAAAGAAATGGACAGACAAAATTGGAACTGGAACACATGAACACATGAAAGTGATAAATGGGTACTCTCTCCTGTGAAATTGGCAACCCACCTGAAAATGTCCTTTCTGTTTACTAAAGAGCTGGAGAGACACTGTTACTGAACAAACACTCTATGATTACTATCAGAATATAGTGCTTTAACCTTTTAACAAAAAAACGTTTGTTTTAACCAAAAACTATCACTTACCCTTCCTTTAAACCCTCTATAGCAGTGGTTCTCAAACTTTTTCATGTCAAGGACCCCCAAATTGACACTTCCGCGGACCCCCATTTCAAAAGATATGCCAGGGACCCCCATATAAGAGAAGTCTTTTACGGCTCTAGCAGTGATTCTCAACCATTTTAATTTCAAGGACCCCCAGTTAGACATGCATTAGGCTACAGACCCCCATTTAATGGCATTTCTATATCTGGGACCCCAATTTATAATGTAAAATCAATGTTAATTAAACTCTGAGAGTGTACATTTGTACACTCTGAATTACAGACCCATCAGGGTCCTAACTATCTATCATTTAGCTAGGGACCCCCTGGAACTCCCTCAAGGACCCCTGGGGGTCCCCGGACCCCACTTTGAGAACCACTGCTGAGTTGCAACGTGTACGCGGACCGTTTTTTTCCATCTATACCGAATGTCTTCGCCACAACACGTTGCACGCCGTTGTGATCTTGTAGATCTGCTTTTTAAAGGAGAATTTTGCCCTAAGTGTTTTCCTACCTTGATTTGATGTTAAGTCATGATGAGAGTGGTCCCGGACCCCCAGTTCATAACGAGCAAAGTTCTCCATTTCGGGGACCCCCCAAACAGCAGCTCAGAACCTAGATCTTGGCTAAATCCGCTTATTTCCGTTGCTCGAGAATCGTTTTTTCTTGTATATATCTGTAGTGTGTGGTCCGTCAGATCTAAAGACGGCCGTTCTGAGCTGCGGTTTGGGGGGTCCCCGAAATGGAGAACGTCGCTCGTTATGAACTGGGGGTCCGGGACCACTCTTATCATGACTTAACATCAAAACTCAATCAAATCAAGGTAGGAAAACGCTTAAAAGATTCTCCTTTAAGTAAGTATGGTTAAGTGGTTAATACTCAGGATTTAGCTGTGTATGTGAAGGGCAGGAAAACATGTGGTCAGAGTATTTGCTTGTGTGTGTGTGTGTGTGTGTGCGTGTGCGAGCGTGCGTGCGTGTATGTGTGCGTGTGTGTGTGTGCGTGCGTGTGTGTGCACATGTGCATGTGTGCGCGCACATGAGATTGTAAATCAGAGCATGCTTGAATCAAGATGTTTATTATTTTCCAATAAACAAACTGTGGATGCTCGCGCCCATTGCAAAACAAAATACATATTCACATTCCATCTGGCTAGGTAGGCCTCCAGGACCTGACAGATCTGTCATTTGAAGGCCAACAACAACAACAACAAACGGCTCCGTAAACAAACAGGAATATTCCCCTGCTTGACTCTTTGAACAGCCACACAAATGTCCCATTTTATTCAATGAAGTGGTGATGCTAATTGTTTCTGCCAAACGGGGACTTTGTTGAATAAAATGCATAAATGGGATCAAATGCATTTTTTTTCCCTAGTATAATGTTGGCTTTGCTTTTCACTTTGCTGTGTTTTTATGGCGTGACTCTAAAAGTAGCTCTCCACTAAACAGACTACTACAGATTACTACAGATTACTACAGACTACTACAGATTACTACAGATTACTATAGACTACTACAGATTACTACAGATTACTACAGACAACTACAGATTACTACAGACTACTACAGATTACTACAGACAACTACAGATTACTACAGACTACTACAGATTACTACAGACTACTACAGATTACTACAGACTACAGACTACTACAGATTACTACAGACTACTACAGATTACTACAGACTACTACAGATTACTACAGACTACTACAGACTACTACAGATTACTACAGACTACTACAGATTACTACAGACTACTACAGACTACTACAGACTACTACAGATTACTACAGACTACTACAGATTACTACAGACTACTAAAGACTACTACAGATTACTACAGACTACTACAGACTACTACAGATTACTACAGACTACTACAGATTACTACAGACTACTACAGATTACTACAGACTACTACAGATTACTACAGACTACTACAGATTACTACAGACTACTACAGACTACTACAGATTACTACAGACTACTACAGATTACTATTACTACAGACTACTACAGATTACTACAGACTACTACAGATTACTACAGACTACTACAGACTACTACAGATTACTACAGACTACTACAGATTACTACAGACTGGCAGTCCAATGAAGTCGGCCAATCGGTCGGTTATATATACAGTATATATTCAAAGATTTGCATATATTTTCTCGATTTTTCAAAAATAGTAGATCTACAAGCTCATAGCGCGGCACTCGGAGCTTGTATATCTGCTATTTTTGAATAGCCAGAGAAATCTAAAAATGACAAAGATTCTTTCCCGGTCTAAATGGGTTTAAGTTAAGTACAGTAATTGAGTAAAAGTACTCAGTTACTTTCCACCACTGCATACGTCATAGACATGTCATAGAGAGCCACGTCTATGTTGTTTGTTGGACCCATGGCCTTGTTTCCTTTCCTTTTGCTTCTTGTTTTTGCCCATGCAGCATAAAGTTCATCCAGATTGAGTCAGGAACACAGACAGATGGAGCCGCGACAAGGAGTCAACTAACTGTCCAAACCATAACTCAATGTGTACTCTCACTCCTATCTAAAACCCAGTTAAACCCCCCTCCGTACAAACACACACACACACACACACACACACACACACACACACATACACACACACACTCTCTCACTCACTGAACATCACGTATACAATAATCCCTCCTTGGTATCCATTCAGGTATTTTCCTGAGAGGGAAAATGAAATAAGAGACGTATATATCCTGTATTTGGCCTCAGATGAAGCCTTTTCTCCCAATTATTTATTACTTAGAGTACAGATAATCCTTTGCCCCCCGCCCTCCTCCTCCCTGCCGGCTTTAGCTCTCAGAGATAAATCAGGAGCCAGGAATGTTCTAGCAACGACTTTATTGTCTGTCAGTCTGATGAGGTTCACGCTAACCTGGGGCCGCGTGGAGCTCATGTTAGCGGAGGAGCTCCTGTTTCGGAGGAAATTAGTTTTTTACTGTCGAGGCTCGGAGGTATAACTTTGTTCGGCGCTCCTATACTGATTGTCTGAACTGTAGCAGCCAGCTATACTGGGCCCAACCACTGAAGGCCTGTTAGCGGTAGGGATTTAATACTTTATTCCTTGAAGCATGTTTCTGATCTATTTATTTAACCCATTAAGACCGGGAACGCATCTGTGCAACCTCTAACTTTATCCATATTTTATACTTTGGGCTATTCAAAAATAGCAGATCTACAAGCTCATGCACTGAGTGCAGCATTACAAACTTGTAGATCTGCTAAATATTGAACATTTGTGCAGATATTTGAATATACATATTTTTTAAAGGGAACATTTTTGACTAAAATCTTTGCTCCTGGGGGTTCCTATTCCAAAATATTTTGAGTTAGGGGTCCCATCATTGAAAAAAAGTTTGAGCACCACTGATATAGCAACAATAGTCTCTTAAGAAAACTGTTAGGATTTAGAAGACATTTTGTAGAATCGGTCTCAGGTCTAAATGGGTTAAAGATTGGTTTTTAAAAAGCAGTTGTAGCCCTGCTACACAGTGCAGTAAAAATAATTCCAGGGCAGATAATGTGTAGGCCTACTCATGGCGGCACAGGTGCCAAAACCACAATGCTGTGGTTATGTGATACCATGCACGACCTCTCTGTGAGCCTTCAGGTTGCCTCTATGCAGAGCTGCTGTCTTTTTGGTGCAAGTCCATGAAGGGGAGTCTGTCTCACTTAAGTCATCCCAAACGAGTCCAAGTCATCACAACAAGTCCTGATTCTCTCAACTTAAAGTCCAACTCGTGTCCCAAATCTCCCCAAAACTCCCCAGTTCTACCATCCTCATTATGGAACATCCACGCCAGTTTGGCAGTGCCCAGCTAAAAGTCACCACGGTTACTCCAAACAAACACTACAGAGAGACAAACACTTACAGAAAGGCAGAATCGTGTGTGAAGCAGTAGGCTAAAGTAAACCGGTCCTGTGATGGTGATACAATTCGGGTTTTTTGCTTTCAAGTCTCGAGTCAAGTCGAGCCTTAAAGCAGTGTTGATTTCGTCGACTAAAACTTATGACGAAAAATGTTGGTCAACTACCTTTTTTCACTGACGACAACTAAATAAAAACTAAGCTGCGATGACTAAAACTAAGACTAAATATATTGACAATTTCGTCAACAAATAAAAACTAATAATAAAATAAAAGATGTTAGTGAGGGACTAGTGGAGAAGAGATCCAGTAGAACTAAAAGACAAGTCATTTTTATGTTTGGTTGCGCTCGGGTGTTGCGCTCTGAAAATAGCCAATCTACAAGCTCTTGACGCGTTGTGACCTTGTAGATCAGCTATTTTCAGCATGCAACCAAGTGTAAAATCAGCCATTACGACGCCATCAAGGCACCGCCAAATACATTTCAGTCGACTAAATCAACTGTAGATTTAGTCGACTAAAATCTTATGATATTTAGTCGACTAAAACTAGACTAAAAGTAAAACATTTCAGATGACTGAAATATGACTAAAACGAAATTAAAATATTCAGTCAAAACACTGGTCTCAATCAAGTCGAGCCTTACCGCAGACTAATCTTAAGTCAAGTCCTCGATTAATGATTGTCGCGATTTTAAGTCTCAAGTCTACAGCTCTGCCCCCGTGCTCTTAAATGTGTTCCTTGTCAGTCTGTCTCCTGGCTCTATTATTGTGTCTCAGGGTTCAGGAATAAAACATGGTATAAACACAACCCAACCCCCTTTGAGGCTTGACTTTATCATGAGCGCCAACACAGGGCTTAAAGGTATCATGACATTCATTTTCACTTTTTTTTTATTTTTTATGTTTTTTGGGGGGTTTTATGACCTCAATTACACCAATTTTTTTGTAACTTTGAACATTCAGTGGATTTTCTGTGGTCTGGGGTTTTCTGAATAATTAGGCTGAAAAGTAATCTGAGCTTGGCCCTTCGACAGTGAGGTCACTGTCGATTAATCCCGCCCACTCTCCTCCTCGCCCCTCCCCTCCCCTATCCTTTCCTTTGGGGGGGGCGGAGCAGAGGCGATGATTGACAGGCAAAATCCCTCACCAGCGACACCCGCAGGCAAAGATTTCTTTTTTCATTGCAGTTGAAAAGGCTTTAGAAATGTGAGACAAAAACACCTACAGTGGATCACTGGAATGGAATTTTCACTTAAAACTTTTTGTACACTTTTGAAGGACCAGGACAAAGACTTTGAATGTGTTGTAAAAGTGAATGTCATTAAACCTTTAACACGAGCATATTGTTGTAAACCCTTTTGTTGTGCCCAAGCATGCTGTCGTGGCCCTTTTGTGTCCCCGGTGTCATTGTGTCACAAACTCTCTTCAGAGTGCAGCGGTCGTGCGAGTTCACCCTCCTTCTATCTAAGCGCCTCAATAAAGAAAACTTGTTTTTCTCCTCCTTCGCTCTTTCACGTCAGCCAAATGACGCCTGAAGCTCCTGACACACACTGACTGGATTCCTGCGATATCAAAACTGGCAATATTAATTCCCGTTTCCCTCCGCGCCGTCCAAAGCAAATACTTCTATTGGCCAATCCCAGACGACTGTCGTCCAATCAGTCATTGCATCTTCGTTGTCTTAACCCATTATGACCGGGGAAAGAATCTGTGTTTAAAAAATATATATATATACATTTTTCTTTGGCTATTCAAAAATAGCAGATCTACAAGCTCATAGCGCGGCACCGAGTGTCAAGGATCCCCAAAATTACGTGTTTTTGGCCGCCGAACCCCATCTGAAGATATGTTGTTCCAGGGACCCCCCAGAAGCAAAGATTTGAGTTAAAAATGTTCCCTTTAAAAATATATATTTTCATAGATTTGCACACATTTTCAAGATTTTTCAAAAATAGCAGATATGCAAGCTCATAGCGCGGCACTCGTATGAGCTTGTATATCTGCTGTTTTTGAATCGCCAAAGTGTAAAATAATGGTTTAAGTGGTTACACGGATGTGTTCCCGGTCTTAATGGGTTAAAGTCATCGCGGCTAGCGGCGCTGCTCTCATTAATTGTCTGGTGATTGTGAACATCTGTGTGTGGGAGTCGAACAGCGTAGCACTTAATATTCCACAGGCTGTCAGAAGGCAGAGGCCGTTTGGTTCCCCAGCTAATCTTTCCCCTTCACTTTTTGTCATATTTATTCTGTTATCTCTCTCTCCAAGACATTCAAAGGGTATCGTCTCGTCTGCACTCTCTCCCTAACCTGTCTCTCTTTGCACATTGAAATGCATGGCACGTCTTCACGCGCATACACACACACACACACACACACGCACACGCTCACAGAAATGTGTCAGAAAAACAAAAGCGTTGACACCCAGGGGCCTCTTGGTTCCTCCTACCTGGAGAGAGTAGCTATACAACGCAGAGCTGCGCGGGAGGTTGCCATGAATGATTAAAACAAGCCTGTGACTAAAGATAAGGATGAAAAACACTCACTGTGTGCTTAACTCAAGTGCAGGATGAAGGAAAACTTTCAACCTGTTCTCCCACTATATACTTGCAAATGGAAAAGAGTGAGACCCATAAATTAAGTTCATTAAAGTCACTGAATCATGTTATGTAATGCTATAACTTTGCAACGACTTTAAGCTTATTGCGACTGTGTTTTTTGGAAGGCCTGTGTAGCAGCCTGAGATTTGTTCGCACGATAAGGCCGGTTGATTGCTTAGGAAAAGCACGTCTATCTGTATCTCCTCTACTTCTCAGTCCCACAGGAAGCATGGCTAACCATTAGCGGGCCCCGTATCCCACCCCGAACCCACAGGAAGCCAGCGCTCAGAGATGATCTATGCTGAGACGTGGTCATTCTGCACCATTACAGCCACCTCATCCAGAGACCTGCATTTATTTGATATACATCACACTGGACCAGGGACGTAAACACCTCCATCTCATTCAGTAACACAGCCTACATCTGAACTGAACATTTAAGTGGGTGACAGTCAGAGCAGTGTAGTAGTGATGAGCGGGCCGACCCGTAACCCGCGGGTCAACCCGCGGCGCGGGTGGTCGAGTCAGGATTTCAGAGGCAATTATGCGGGCTGTGGGTGAGCGGGTCAGCCGCTCTCACACGCAAAAAAAAAACTATTTTGAACAACATGCTTGTTTATTTAGCCCATGACAATGTTGTGCTACTGTAGACATTTAAAGCGACTTTGGGTACTTGACTCACCGAGTGCCAGAATTATTTCTGGCTGTTGTCCCAGTGCCAGAGATTTTTTCAAAGTAAAAAAAAAGTGCTTTGGAAGCGAGATACAGCCTTTTTCAGTTATAAGTTAAACAAGGAGTAGATGGAGCTGCAAATGTTCAGATAATGATATCTTGGGTTCTGAACATTCTTTTTTTTTTAAACTTTTTTTTCAAAAACACGTCAAACATGTCATTGGCACGTTGCGCCATAGCGGTAGAACACGTGAAACACGTTAATGGCACTCAATGAGTTAAAGGAGCGCTATATAAATCTGAGCTATTATGATGATGATTATCTTTTTTTCCCCACCGCGGGTCGCGTGGCGGGTTGAGCCATAGATTTATATATGGGTTCGCGGGGCGGGTTGAGGCGGGTTGGGTTCCGGGGCGGGGCGGGTCATGAAAAACCCGACCCGCACATCACTACAGTGTAGGGTTCCATGTGCTGGGGGGGGGGGGTTTACCTGGTATCCTATAGTTTCAATATACAGATTTTTTGATTGTTTATTGTTTTAGACTGATGCTAGGTTCTTGGTTTACCTGTGATCCTAGTTTACTGAGGCACTACACTGTCTCTCTGCATTTGATGTATGTGTTTACCTTGCTTATTGTAAGTCACTCTTATAAGAGTCTGCTAAATGCCTAAAATTGTAAATTGTAACCGATGTAGTCAGTAGTCACCCCTCTGGCCCTGGGTGCAATGTTGCCCCCGGGGCACCAGACACCAGACTTAAAGCCCAAATCTGTACCTTTTCTGTCCTATATAGGACATACATTTTTATTCGAACCAGAATCCCCCTCTTGAGCTTATACCGAAAGCCTGTTTGGGCAGAGAGGTTCGCACACGTTTTCATGACTTTTCAAAAATATCAGATCTACAAGCTCAGTGCCGCGCTATGAGCTTGTATATCTGCTATTTATGAATAGCCAAAGACATCTGAAAATGACACATGCGTTCCCGGTCTTAATGGGTTAATGTGGTTAAACTATCGCAAAGGCACCAAATCTATTCGGACTTATGTAATTCACCGAAGCTACTAATTCCCACGTGCTCGATCAACCACGCTTGTCCATTTTAAGATAATGTGATCGTTGCTGTGTGAAGCTTTGCTATTAATAGACCCCTCAGTGCTATAAGCATTGTATCAAAGAGTGTGAAGTGAAGGTAGGCGGCTATATGGCTAATATGGGGCCCTCTCTACAGAGACCTATTCTGTCCTACTGAGTCCCTGACATCAAGCCAGGTCCCATAAAACAATCCTTAATCCCTGATTTTTCAGAGCTGTTTCTCTCTTAATGTTTGCTTTGGGGGCTGATTATGTTGCCCCTGCGTTATGATTTCATTATCATAAATTTTAGAGGTTGGCTTTGCACGTTTTTTCCACATAAAAAAAAAGTAGGGGCTGTATATATATATATTTTTTGGGGCCGTGGCGAGGCCCAGTGCAACAGATTACGGGCTAATGCTTTTCATCTGGTGTTAGAGAGGACCTGACCTGCTCATTGGCCCTCTATAGACTCTGGCTGAACACTGGGGGGGGGGGTTCTGGTGGGCTGATTGTGCCAGTTTATGATCTCTTAACCCATTCAGGCCGGTAAAGCATCTGTGTCATATTTAAGGTTTCTTTGGGCTATTCAAAAATGGCAGATATACAAGCTCATAGCTCTGCCACGCTATGAGCTTGTAGATCTGCTAAAAGAAAAATGTAATCGTGAAACTTTGTGCAAATCTTGAATCTGATTATATATAAAAACATTTAAGCGAAAATCTTTAACTCAAATCTTTGCTTTTGGGGGGTCCCTGGAACAACATATTTGGAGATGGGGGTCCACGCCCAAATACTTATCATTTTGGGGGCCCTTGACATGAAAAGGTTTGAGAACCACTGACTATAGCAACATACGTTTTTTCAAAAAACTGTTAGGATTTAGAAGACATTTGTAGAATCCCCACAGAAGCAAAGATTTTAGTTACAAATGTTTGCTTTAAATATATATATATATTCAAAGATTTGCAACAAATTTTCACGATTTTCACGAAAATAGCAGATCTACAAGCTCATAGCGCGGCACCGAGCTTGTATGTCTGCTATTTTTGAATAGCCCAAAGAAATCTTTAAAAGATTACACAGGTGCGTTCCTCCCGGCGGTCTGAAAGGGTTAATAATGATGCATGGGTGCCAGCAGATATAAAGGCTGCTATACAGGATGCTGTTTATGAAGTAAAGGCAGGGCTGTTCATCTGTGCCTCCAGTCCTTGCTTTGATTGAAGCTGCTGTGCGTCCCATAAAATTTCCTGGCTGCCGTTATAATACACGTTGTCATCCACCTCCATGTTGGACTTATTATCCACTCACTCTGATTAACCACTTGAGCCCCAGACAGCTTCCCTATTCTGGGGGGGGGGGGGGATGGACATTCACCGAAAATAGCAGATCTACAAGCATGTGCAGCTTGTAGATATATAGGCTATTTTGGGGAGATTTGGTGTATAGGGGGGAAAAAGTGCCGCTGCAACCCGGGTCCGCTTTGCTTGGTTTAAAGGGATAGTTCACCCCCAAGATGACAATAATTTGATGACCGGCAGCGGTTCCGGTATAGGAGACACAAAGAGTCTCCTTTGTGTCTCCTACCGGAACCCACTACTCGTCATCAAATGATTGGCTTAGGAATGCGACAAAAAACTTAAAAATATCCATGAATTCAAGTCTCCATGGGGTCTCCAAGTCATTTTGGGGGCAAGACCACTTTGGTAGAGGTCTGGGTTAGGTCCAAAGGTGGACAAGATATCAAAACATAATTGCTCCATTGATTAGAAATTGTCAAATTGATAATTCAAAATATATATATATATATAATATTCTCATTGACTTACATTGTACGCTGAAACAGCGCTCAAAGTCACTCTCATAGTACATACGACGACGTACAATGTAAGTCAATGAGGAGCATATTTTGAATGATGGTAATACCTGTTCTGAACATCTTAAATCTGGCAACCTGACAAATCCTCTCATGTTATGGGATCATACAGAAAAAAGGTCAAACTCTTTAGTTTCATACTAAAGAAACTAAAGAAAAGTCAACTAAAACTAAAATATTTTTAAACAATACAAATTAAACTGAAGCAAACGAGCAAAACCCACTCTAGAAACGAACTGAAACTAAAACTAAAAGGTAATGAGAACTATAAAAACACACGCGCACACACACACACGCACACACGCACACACACACGCACACACACACACACACACACACACGCACACACACGCGCACACGCACACACGCACACACGCACACACACAGAATACAGAAGGAATGCATCAGAGCAGTCATTATGGCCCTGCTGTGAGGCGACAGGCAGCTATAACTTTACCCAGAATAATAACAGGGCCTGCAGGTTTAGTAACCAGATGGAGAGGAAGGGATATTAGTATTTATAACACTGAGTCTGAATGGGTCTGTCCAACTCAATTTGTTAACCCATTCAAACCGGGGAACACAATACCTATCTGTGTAACCACTTAAACCATTATTTTATACTTTGGGCTATTCAAAAAATAGCAGATCTACAAGCTCATAGCGAGCTTGTAGATCTGCTATTTTTTGTGCAAATATTTGAATATATATATAAAAAAATCAAGGGGGACATTTTTGACTCAAATCTTTGCTTCTAGGGGGGTCCCTATTACAACATATTTTGATGGGGGTCGGCGGCCGAATACATATAATTTTGGAGGTCCTTGACATGAAAAGGTTTGAATACCACTGATATAGAAACATAGGTTTTTCAGAAAACTGTTAGGATTTAGAAGACATTTTGTACAATCCCCCCAGAAGCAAAGATTTGAGTTACAAATGTTCGCTTTAAAAATATATATATTAAAAGATTTGCACACATTTTCACTATTTTTCAAAAAATTGTAGATCTACAAGCTCATAGCGCGGCACTCTATGAGCTTGTAGATCTGCTATTTTTTTAATAGCCCAAAGAAATCGTAAAAATGACACAGATGCGTTCCCGTTCTTAATGAGCTAAAGCATGACATTCACACCTTCACAGCTGAATACTCAGACCACCCATTACAGTAAAACGCTGCATACAAAATGTTGGTCTAAATTCTGACCGTAATATAGTATTGAGAAAGAGGTCATGCTGTGCATAATGGCACCAAATATAAATCATGTCAAGAACATTATATTACTATACACATAATGTAATTATACTAGACATTCTATCTATAATCTCTTGTCGTGTCTTTCAGATCAGCGGTTTGTCCAGAAATATCTATACATCCATAAATCTCTGTCTGTCTGTCTGTCTGTCTGTCTGTCTGTTTATGTGTCTGTCTGTCTGTCTGTTTATGTGTCTGTCTGTCTGTCTGTCTGTCTGTCTGTCTGTCTGTCTGACTGTGTCCCTTTGATGCCACAGGCACACCGTCTCTCCAATCTGCACCAAACTTGGCAGAAACACTGTTCAGGGGTCTGCCATGACAATAGTCCCCTGGTGTAGGGGCCACGTGTGGTCCCCAGGGGCCTTGTCAGGGGGTCTCTGGGGGCCACAAGCACACCGTTGCTCCAATCCACACCAAACTTGGCACAGGGATCTGCCTTGACAATAGTCACACCAGGGGCCATGTGTGGCCCCATAGAATCCAAGCACCAAACTTGGCACAAACATCTCATGGCATGAGATATAGTCACACCAAAAAAGCCTAAATAGCACACATATGGGGCGCTAAAGCTAGTGTTACAGCAGTGTTTAACACTTCAAATGGCCATAACTCTGCGGCCATTGCTCTGATCGGAGCAATAAGGGTTTTTCAGGCCATTGTGAAAATCTAGTGAACCATACCCCCCCCCCCCAACACTGTCACCTGCCTGTCATGAACCATAACACCAATTGATTTTTGATTTATTGAATATTGTATAGACAGAAATGTAAAAACAGCCAGAGTACAGTCAAACACTTTGTCTAAAAGGATAACACCAAAAGCGTCCTTGCGGTCTTGTTTCCATTGGGGTCCTATAGGCATTCAATTAATCGATATATAAAAATAGCCCCCTATACATTCAATATCATCACAAATATAAAACACTATATGCATGGGGGGAATGGGGGTAAAGAAAAGGGCATTCCACACTTGGGTGGCAGTGCTGTAGAAGGAGAATTTACCCATGTTTGTTGGGTGGTACCAGATCGTTGTTTACGCTCCCTCTAGTATTGCTATTGCTAGTATTGCTAGTATGTACCGTCATGGACCGTCTCCTGGGGCGGCATCGACAGAAGGCTCATCAAAGGTGTGTCATGTCAGGTCCAATACCACACTGGAAAAAAGTTTCCTTCCTTGTGCCGTACCGGGCCGTATCGTACCGTGCTGAGGAGGACTGCCCTGTGGTGTGAGGCGTGCAGGGAAAGCAAATGAGAGCATAATGACTATTGATGTATTATTTATGGAAGGTCTATCGAGCACGAACTGGGGGGCGGGGGGAGGAATGGCTATTTATGGCATGGAAGGAAGTGGGATAGAATTGAATATGCAAGCGCGTGTGTGTGTGTGTGTGTGTGTGTGTGTGTGTGTGTGTGTGTGTGTGTGTGTGTGTGTGTGTGTGTGTGTGTGTGTGTGTGTGTGTGTGTGTGTGTGTGTGTGTGTGTGTGTGTGTGTGTGTGTGTGTGTGTGTGTGTGTGTGAGAGAGAAAGAGAGAGATGCGTCTATGTGTGCTGGGGCATCTTAAAAGATTTACTAGGTCGAATTAAAATTCATTTTCAACCTAAACGGGTTTGCTTTAACACGTGATTCTCCAGGCCACCGTAGGCTATACGAAGAGTTTAAGAAAACCCACCGTGGCTTCAGACTGCGGTACCAAAACCAAACACCTGGGAATAAAACCTAATTAAATTAACTGCCTGTTATTGGATTGTAGGAACTGGCAAACAAAACAATCAGCTCCATCCACATGCAGCAGCATGCTCAGCTCATTAGAGACTCACTGCTTATCTTCGCCCGTCCATAATTACATATGAATAAGTTAGAGGTGCTGAATGAAGTGCACTGTGGAAGCTGCAGATTAGTTTAAAACCTTTGGTGGGCTTAGCTGGGCTATTAAGACCGAGCATCCGTATTCTGGAAAAGGTTTCTCAGAAAATAACAGAGCGACAAGCTTGTCGATGGGCTATTTTTCAGAGAAGATATTTAGCCTGTAATGTAGAGCGAAAACAGAAAGGTGAATAGCATAGAACCCTGAGAGACTGTTTTCGCTCTACACTAAATAATCTTGGCTGAAAATAGCCGGTCTACTGTATACGGTAAGCATTGTGAGCTTGTAGATCTGCAATCTTTTTCTGAAAGTTAGGCCCCAGAATATGGATGATTGGGTTCAAGTAGTTTGAATGTGGTAATGAAAAGATAAAGGAATAGTTCACCGATTAGATCGATTAGTCACCTCATGGAGACTTGAATTCATGGAGATTCTTTAGTTTTTGTCGCATTCCTGAGCCAATAATATGATGACCAGCCGACCGCTGCTGGTCATCATATTATTGGCTTAGGAATGTGACAAAAATATATATATATATATCCATGAATTCAAGTCTCCATGGGGTGACAATCGATAGAAAAAAAGACATTTTGGGTGAACTATGCCTTTAAAGGTTCTATGACATTCATTTTCACTTTTTTTATTTTTAATGTTTTTTTGGGGGTTTTATGACCTCAAATACACCTAAAAAATCTGAACTTTGAACATTCAGTGGATTTTCTGTGGTCTGGGGTTTTCTGAATAATTAGGCTGAAAAGTAATCTGAGCTTGGCCCTTCGACAGTGAGGTCACAGTCGATTAATCCCGCCCACTCTCCTCCTCGCCCCTCCCCTCCCCTATCCTTTCCTTTGGGGGGGGCGGAGCAGAGGCGATGATTGACAGGCAAAATCCCTCACCAGCGACACCCGCAGGCAAAGATTTCTTTTTTCATTGCAGTTGAAAAGGCTTTAGAAATGTGAGAGAAAAACACCTGCCATGGATCAATAGAGTGGATTTTTTTGTTAAAACTTTCTATACACGTTTGAAGGACCATGACAAAGACTTTTAATGTGTGGTAAAACTGAACGTCATGAAACCTTTAACATCTCACAACACTGCTATCTATTAGTGCATGTTTTCTGCTCTCACATGCTGTTTGTTTTATAACAGACAGGAAGGGAGGTAAACACCATTGGAAATACAGCCTAATTATGTATTTCTGGTGCTATGCATATGTGTGTAGGCTACTATCTGGAGAACTGGGAACTTCAGATAACTTGTGCTGTTGTTTTTGTGTTTGTTTTTTTGGTAGAGAGCTGAATGGCCCAGTCGACGTTTTACATTTTAACCCATTAAGACCTGAAGCCGATTCTACAGATGTCTTCTAAATCCCAACAGTATTCTGAAAAAACCTATGTTTCTATATCAGTGTGGTTCTCAAACTTTTTCATAATTGTCACCCACCATAATTATATGCATATGGCCGCGTAGCCCCCATCTCAAAATATTTTGTTCCAGGGACCCCCAGAACAAAAGATTGGAGTTAAAAATGTGCTTTAAAATAATACATATACAGTATTCAAAGATGTGCACACATTTTTAAAAATTCTCAAAAATAGCAGATCTACAAGCACGTAGCGTGGCACTCGGTGCCGTGCCACGTGCTTGTATATCTGCTATTTTTGAATAGCCAAAGTGTAAAATAATGCTTTTTTGCTCAAATCTAAAAATGACAATCACTCATTTGTACAACATTTACATTTACAGCAGATGCGTTTTCCCCACCACAATCGTTCCTAAAACACAACACAAAACACAAATCAGACAGGAAGGCCCACAGCTCAAAATATATCTTTGGAAAAGTTGTTTATGCTTGATGTGATATAAGTTACATAATAAACCAAATATTTCCTCCTCAGTCAGGACTGGAGTACCAATGAATCCACCTGTTTCAGTAATAACAGAATGTGCACAGAATGATCTTTGACTTTTGCATAGATTTTTTTGCATATTCCAACATATGGTTCAGGGCTATGATTATTCTTGACAAGACAATATGCTCTTTGTTTTGGTTTCTCTATACTACTTAAGGAACATATGTTCTGCATGTCCTGAATATCATGCACGTCATAATCTATAATTAAATAATAAAATAATGACAAATTGTAAATAAATAATTATAATTATAACAAAGATTTCACTTCTTGGCCCAGGGGTAACCATTAGAAATGTCCCAATTAAATATCCTTCTATATGTTAAAGCAGGCGCGTGCGCACGATACTACAGCCAAAAACTGGTGTTAGCTTATAAGGACTATACACAAAACTGCTAGGTATAAGTATTTTAATAGTGTCCTATAGTTCCTTATGCCATATGGACTTTAACTTTCTTCAGTCCTGACCCCATGCAGCTCTACTAGATGAATCAGTTAGAACAGTAGGTTCTCAAACCTTTTCCTGTCATGGACCCCCAAAATTGATATGTTTTTGGCCACGGACCCCCATTTGAAAATATATTTTGTGCCAGGGACCCCCAGAAGAGAACATTTGTGTTTCAACTTTCAAGATTTTTCTAAAAATGTTTTTTTTAAAATAGCACATCTACAAGCTCACATCGCGTCACAAAGTGAGCTTGTAGATCTGCTATTTTTTAATAGCCAATGTATGAAATATGAATACAGTGATTAAAATGATTGTGATGCTGTGTTAACACATTTTGCTGGGGACCCCCTGGAACCCCAAGGACCCCTTAGGGTCCCCGTTCCTCACTTTGAGAACCACAGAGTTAGAACACATATGCCTTCCCTGCAGAAACCCTGCTGGTAGCATAATAAATACTTTTATTGTTCCATCCGTTCAACACGCCGCAGGTAAGGAATCTAATAACATTTAACACTAGTGGTGCATGGAGAAGTACTCAATTATCAATACCCCAAGGTAAAAAAAAATACTCTGTTAAGTAAAAGTCCTGTATTCAAAGTTCAAGTTCAATTTCCAATACTTTCACTTCTACTCCACTACATCTCGGATCCAAATATTGTGATTTTACTCCACTACATGTATATGAAAACTTTAGTTACTAGTTGCTTTGTAGATTTTGATTATTATTATGAAACATACATTAACCACTTCAACCCTACATACATTTCGGCCATTTGAAAATAGCCGATCTACAATCTCACAATGTGTCACAATGCGACGCATTGTGAGCTTGTAGATCTGCTATTTTTTATATATTTCATACATTTGAAAACTTGTGAAATGGGACCTTCTGCATAGTGAGTACTTTCTACTTTTGTTACTTTAAGTACATTTTGATACCGATACTTTTGTTCTTTCACTCAAGTACATTTTGAATTCCTGACAGAGTATTTCTACTTTGCAGTATTGATACGTTTACTTAAGTAAAACATGTGAGTACTTTTTCCACCACTAGTAATAATTACAAACAAATTCTACAAAGCAACTTCTGACTAAAGTTTTCTAATAATTATTCTGGGGTAAAAAGTAATATTTGCCTCTGAGATGTAGTGGAGTAGAAGTGTAAAGTATTGAAAAATGGAAATACTCAATTAAAAGTTGTGTCAAAGTTGTACTTATAAGTACAGAACTTGAGTAATTGTCCTTAATTACTTATTTCCACCATTGATAAACACAACCTATAACATAATGTAATAAAGAGGTTCTCAAAGTGGGGTCCGGGGACCCCCAGGGCCAGGGGTCCTTGAGGGGGTCCCTAACAAAATTAGTTATTATAGCATCACAGTCATTTTAACCACTTCATCCATATTTTAAACTTTGGCTATAATTCAAAAATAGCAGATCTACAAGCTCACAGCGTGTCACAAATTTCAAATGATTTATGTACTTAGTTACTTTACACCACTGTTGACATGTAAAAAAGTTTGAGAACCACTGATGTAATAAATAAATAAATACATGATTTGAGCTGAAAAGGGAGATGTCGCCATCGTGTGGTTGAAGAGAGCAAGCAGCGCCGTTAGAGCAAAGGCTTTACGTAAGATGACGTGATGACGTCACTCCTGTGTCCTCCACCAATCATGCAGAAGTAGCGCACAGTTTGAATCGGACGGACAGGAGAAGGTTTAAGTCTCACAGATTTGATGTGATATTAAACAAACTAAGGCGTTTTATTTACATTTATCGAGTTGAGTTTAAGTGTTAGTAATCAACGTTGTGGTGGAATTGCGTTGTTTAACGGTTATTTTCCACGTTCTGCAGAGACAGACGGGTCGGGTACGTTGTTTGTGTTTAGTCTGCCTGACGACTTAGCTTAGCATGATGCTAACTAGCACCACTACCAACGTCTGTTTAGCTGTGTGTTGCCATGTCCGCTTATTATACGCGAATTTGGGCTTGTTTTTCTGTAAAGTTGCTTGTAAATATTGGGTTAGGGTTGCAGTTTCTTTTGGGCTCGTTTCTAAAGTGTTAGTTGCTTATTTGGGCTCGTTTCCACATTGTATTCATTATTATTTAAACCAGTGGTTCTCAAATATTTTCATAAATGTTTTTTTTTGCCACAGGGAGCATTTGTTTTGTTAGAATGTTTTAAAAAAACATTTTTAATTGGAGTTTTTGAAAATGGCAGATCTACAAGCTCACAACGCGTCGCGAGCTTGTAGATCGGCTATTTTCAAATAGCCGAACCATAATGGGTTTAAAGTGCTCGTGTGGCCTATTGTTGATTATTTGGGGCTTGTTTTCCTAGACCCGGTTGCTTATTTCTCTCTCGAAATATGGCAACACTGACATTCATAAATGAGTTCTTATAAACAACCCATGGTTTGAAATAGATCTACAAGCTCGTCTTGAGCTTGTAGATTAATATTAGCAGTTTGTTTTCGGTTGCGAGGCGGTTATAAAATAAGGCGTAATGGTGTTAAAGCAATGGTGGAAAAAGCACAACTTTTTTTTTTACTTAAGTAAAAGTATCAATACTGCAATGTAAAAATACTCATTACAAGTACAATTCTGGTAATAAACATTTACTTGAGTAAAGGTACAAAAGTATTGGCATCTAAATGTACTTAAAGTACTCATTGTGCAGAAAGTCCCATTTCACAAGTTCAAAATGTATTTAAGCAGATCTGCTATTTTTGGCTTAAGTGGTTAGTGTGTTTTGTAATAATAATCAAAATCTACAAAGTTAAGTAATTTTACGTTTTCATATAATTGTAGTGGAGTAAATGTACAATATTTTCCTCTGAGATGTAGTGGAGTAAAAGTGTTGCAAATTGTACATACTGAAGAAAGTAAAAAAAAAATACCTCCATTTTAAAGTACAGTACTTGAGCACATGTAAATTGGTGACTTTACACCATTGGTTAAAGTAAAGTCTTGTGTCTGTGAAACAGTCTGTCAGTGAAGCCGCTGCCATGGCGAGGGAACGCGGCCAAAAGAAGTCGTTCGAGAACAGCCTGGAGGACATCAAGCAGAAGATGAGGGAGAAGAGAGCCCAGCGAGAGTCCAGGGTGGTCCGAGCCCAGAACGGCAACGCAGGACGACGCATCCTGGTCAACAAAACCAGTGGTAACCTCATTCATGTTGCCTACTACATGTTGTGTACATGTGAATGCAGTCGTTCATCATTGGCTCTGAGTATGCACAACAGCCATATTGGAAAGAAATTAGGCCCCTTCCTTACTTCCTTCACGGGTGTTGAACTTGCCAGTGATGTTAATTAAGGCTCTGTTCCATTCTGGTCAGGCCTACTGTAGTAGTAATCTCATCTCTTTTTCCTCTGCCTTCCATAATTGGTGTGATTGTCTTAAACTAAGGCAACCACAGTGTAGAAACGACAAATTGTAAACTATATATTATACAGACTTTGGTGTGGGGAATGACCATAGTAGGCTCTAAGATTTTTTATTATTTTTTTGCATACCTTTACTACTTACCTTCTAATTCAGGGGTGGGCAGATTTGATGATGGAGAGGGCCCCACTATATTTCCACATTCACTGAGAGGGCCACATTGCATATTGTTGTTGTCGAGCAGAAATCTCTTATCTCCATATTGAAACTTTTTTCGTAATTGAATGCCGTACTTCGCCATTCTATGTCACACAAAAGTAGCAAAAATAGCCGATCTACAAGCTCAAAACGAATCCTTTTTTTTGTTTTGCTATTTTTGAATTGGATTCCTGACAATAATATATCAGTATTCCGTTATTAACCTGCGGGCTGCATTAAGTGAAGGTGGGGACCGCATGTGGACCCCGGGCCACCAGTTTCCCATGTATGCTCTAATTAGTACCTAATTACCATTGTATTATAACTCTTTATTAACAGGGTCCCCACGGTCATGAAATTCCTGGAAATATTTATTTTTTAATTTATCAAGGGTCCTGGAAAAATATTTGGCTATGCATTGTTTTTGGCAATCTCTTTCCAAAACGTCTATAACATTACACAAAATAGGTATTTTCTTTCCAAACAGGCTGCGTGATTGCAGCTTAATGTATACCGGACGTGACAAAAATAACAGATCTACAAGCTCACAACGTGCTGCAGCGTGATGCGTAGTTAGTCAATTTTTTAGTTTTTAGTTTAGTTCTTTATTTTTGCTACACTGCCTGTCTTTGGGCATTGCACATAAGAGTAAGAGACTCATTATTGCGCTGAATGTTATATATAATAATGTTATACAGGCCTGGAAATTGGGTTAAATATTCTGGAAAAGTCTTGGAAAAATTTTGGAAATTCATTGGTAAAAATGTGTGGGAACCCTGTATTAAGCATTGTTGGCAAAGCAGAGTCTTCCCACACCAACATTTCAGTGCACATAGTTGTATTGACGAATGTGACAAATAAAATAAACGCTCTTGAATGTTTAATGTCCCCCCCCCCCCCCCCCCAGACGACAACATCTTAAAGGGCATGCAGCTGAACAACAAGGAGCTGGCGCTGGGTCTTCAGGCGGAGAAGGAGAAAGTGAGGCAGCTCAGCGACGTCGTCCTGAAGCTGAAGGGCGAACGCCAGGCTCTGTTCGGCCACCTGCTCATCTGCAAACGGCTGCTGAGTGAGCAGGAGGCCAAGGCCAGCGCAGCAAAGGTGAGCCTTCCCTGAGAGAGATGACGGGGTTAATGGGGAACTCTTGCGTGCGTCCTCCTTATTCTGTCGGCGAAATTGCCGATTTACAAGCTCTGTGAGCTTGTAGGTAGTAAGCGTTTCTGATAGGAAATATTCCTGTTCTACCCCAATTCTATAGTATAATTCATACATGGGCAACTGGCGGCCCCCGCCTTCACTTAATGCGGCCCGCAGGTTAATATCGGAATACTGATATATCATTGATTTCAGCTGTTACAATTGCAAACATGACCCGCTTTAATTACTCCTGTCTATATTAGTAGCTTAATGACTATTATTAAAATTCTATTGTCTTTTTTATGTCCAATGTATTTTGTATTTAAAGGTAGGGTAAGTGATTTTCTTTGGTTAAAATAAGTGTTAAATAGCTCTATATTCTGATAGTACTCATTGCTATAGAGTGTTTGTTCAGTAAAAGGAGTCTCCTTGTCTCTCCAGCTCTTTATAAAACAGAAAATGCATTTTCGTTTCAGTTTCAGTTTCATTTCCAATTTTATCCAACCAGGACAGAGAACTCAATCAGGATATAGATTAAACAAGTGAAATTGGAAGTGATGACACTAAGAAATGAAATGAGCAGGCAAAATTGGAACTGGAACACTATAAAAATGAAGCTTAAAAATGGGTACTTTCTCCTGATTGGCTGAGATTTTGACACCTACCAGAAAATGTATTTTCTGTTTATTAAAGAGCTGGAGAGACATCTGTTACTGAACAAACACTCTATAGCAATGATTACTATCAGAATATAGTGCTTTAACCTTTTAACAAAATACTTTTTGTTTTAACCCACAAATATCACTTACCCTACCTTTAAGTTCATAAAGGTAACATGAGTATAACTAAATGCATTTGAAATTAAATAAACATTTTCGTTTTCAGGATTCCAATTAAAAAATGTCGACAAAAAAAAAATCTGAACAAAAATAGCAG
This sequence comes from Gymnoscopelus braueri, assembly GCF_963280865.1. Classification (NCBI taxonomy): domain Eukaryota; kingdom Metazoa; phylum Chordata; class Actinopteri; order Myctophiformes; family Myctophidae; genus Gymnoscopelus; species Gymnoscopelus braueri. Next base: position 9,140,926 of record NC_137613.1, read on the forward strand.
ATCTACAAGCTCAAAACGTGTCGCACTGCGACATGTTTTGAGCTTGTAGATCAGCTATTTTTGCTACTTTTGTGTGACATCGAATGGCGAAGTAGGGCATTAATTTACCAAAAAAGTTAAAATACGTTAGGTTTCTGCTCGACAGTATATGCAATTTGGTCCTCTGGAGTGAGTGGAAATATAGTGGCCCTTTACATCATCAAAGTTGCATCACCCCTGGTATAAGTTATACTATGTATTAACATACTCTACCATACAGATTGGACAAAATAACAATGTAATCACTAAAATAAGTTGCATAGTGGAGGTTTAAAGATTATTATTACAATAACGTGTGCTTGTGTTGCATCAGGAGGCTAAACGTGGCGTTTTAGACTTCAGTCACACAGCACAGAGGGAGAAGTATGTTGGTTAATGCATATTGCACAAGGGGACTTGACCTTATTTTAATGGGGGGGGAAGCGAGGAGCCAAACTCACAAAACATTGCACTTTCTTTTCAATGCACAGAGTCGTCCTATGGAGATCCCCGCTGAGCCTGTGGATCCATCCAGGTAATTTAAAATAGGGGCGACTACTAGTAAAAATTCTAATATTTTCTGGCTTACACTGACTTTTATTTCACTGACTTTGATGACCCAGAGATTTTATGATCTATGTGTTTTTAATTTGTGCCTCTAATTTGACAGGAGACTGCAGAGTACCCCGAGACAGAATGAGCCCCCCGAGTGTGAGGCTAAGTTTTCATGTTTTGATATCCACACATCATGACGTTATCTCAAAGATATCAGTACAACACGTAAAATATCCTTGTATGTGTTGCTGCACAAAACCCTGCCAGATTTATGTTAATATTTCCCTTATGTTGATATTTCCCTTTGTCTGCTCACAGACTCTCATAGCCCTGATGATGATGATGAGTCCAGGCCTCCTGTAGACAGACACGCGTTGCCCCCGACGGTGTGCGTGAGGCGGGGACAGGCGGAGCACGGCGGCAGGCGGAGGTCCAGTCGCGTTCAATTGCAGAGGTCGCTGAGCGAGGGGAACCACGCGTCCTCTGCTCCTCTGGAGGCCGCCGCTGCTGCTCCTGGAGATGATCTGGAGGCAATGGATGCCTTAACGGCAAGTCCCATTTGCCCCCCAGGCAGTGACGCCACCAGACCCAGGAACCAGACGAGGCAACAGACGGTAGAGCCATATGAAATCCGTTTTATTTTTTTCCCAATTCCGTTTTATTTTTTCCCAAATTCTGTTTTTTCCATTTTAATATTTCTGAATTCTGTATTTTGCTTTTTATGCTAATTTTTACCATTAAAAAAAAGTGTCTGGTAAGTGGAAATGAATAAATGTCCACAATTTAATAAGATATAACAGTCCATACATGTCTCTGAAAGAAATCTACACAATTCGCAAAAATGTTACCCAAAAGAATTCGGTCTGAGCATGCGCAAAATGGCGTCGCCCATGTATTTTATCATTTCTATCGTCTTTCTAAGACAATTTCTACGTGGATTTTATTGTTATAAAGTAGGATGTGGCCATGCAAAATGGTGGTGTCCCGTGGATTTGTAAAAATTTGCGGTAAAATATTTTTTTTTACCGCAAATTTTTAAATATTCTTTATATTCCAAATTCTGCAATATTCCGTGTTTTATTCCAATTCCATTTTTATTGGTCAATTCCGTGATTCCGTCCGTGATTCCGTTAACATGGATTTCATATGGCTCTAACAGACGGAACCAGAGCCGGCGGTGGTCCGTGCCGGCGCCTCCAAGGAGCCGCGGCGCAACAACGCATCAGAGGCCAGCAGACCCGACAGTCGGCAGCAGCAGCAACAACCGCGCAGGAAGGTCGCGCAGCCACGGCCCGCCGCGCCAGACCCACCCGCCGCAGCAGCAGCAGCACGGAAACCAGAGAGGGGCCGCAAAGCCGAGCGGGCCCCGCTGAAGAAACCGTGGGACAATCCCAAACCCAGGGCCCGCTCCAAGAGCCGCGATCGGTCAGCCACGCGGCCGGCCAAAGCGGGGGGAGCTGCTGCTGCTGCTCCGCCGCAGGTCAACAACACCTCGCTCAACACCTCGCAGGGCCACAACGACACGTTCGACTTTGACTGCGAGGACGGGGTCCACCTCACGCCGTTCAAGGGCAAGGCCGACGGTGCCGGCGGTCAGCCGGCGGCCACACCCGTCCGGGAAGGGACTTCGCCAGTGGTGGAAAAAGTACTACATTTTTTTAACTTAAGTAAAAGTATTAATACTGCAATGTAGAAATACTTTCAGCTGCAAATTCTTTGGGGGGGGATTTTGCGCAGGCATGATGTGTGAAAAGTGGATAATATATGGATGTCGCTTTCTGTTGGTTTTCCAGCATCCTGCACCATATAGTAGTGTTGATAGTACGCAGCTTTGATAGATCCGGAGTTTTGTTTTGATGCTGTATTGGTTTGACTTCCAGATTTGTGGGTGTTCCAGGGGGTACCCAGAAAAATTTGTAAATATAGCATCAGAATAATTATGACCTTTTATACTTTGGCTATTCAAAAATAGCAGATATACAAGCTCATAGCGCGGCACTGAGTGCCGCGCTATGAGCTGTTGGGATTTAGAAGACATTTGTAGAACCGGCTTCAGGTCTTAATGGGTTAAGTCTGTGTATGCTTTGTTGATCTGGTTTTGAATGTCCTTACTTTGCTCCCCCCATCATGGTGAATGATACTTCCAAGACATGTGAAATGATCTGCATTTTCCAAGACCTGTTCCTCTATGGTCATATGTATAGGTGTTGATGGGGCATGACTTTGCTTTTTATTGTTGAGTGCAGTACTTTAATTACTTTCCCACCCCTGGACTTTGCAGAAAGGAGCGGCGGCGCCTCCTCGATCCTCCATGGAGACGACGGCGGCGTCGGGTGCGTCCTCGCCGTCCTCCTCCGACTCTGAGGACAGTCTCTACGTTCCGCGAGGGAAACGGAGAACGCGCAGCTCACCTGAGAGGAAGAAGAAGGTCATTCCCACTCGCAGCCGGCAGCTCTCTAAAGCGTCCAGACGGAAGGAAAATGTCTCCCCACAACAGCAGACACCTGGTGAGAATCTACAATGTCATAGTTTTACCAGGCTGTTCTCTCTTTTTTTTCTTTTTTTCGCAGGCTGGCAATGTCTTATTACTTCGGTATTTGGTGACAAGTTTTGATGAGCTAACTTCCACCAAGGGTATTATAATATGAATACAGCCATTTCACTTCACACACAATTACTTATCAGGGGCCTCATTCGTAAAAAGGTGTTCTTGGATTCATGCTTGAACTTAATGTTAAAAATGACTTATTTTCTATCAATTACACACCCCACGAAGCCTTGAATTCATGGAGATTAGTTTTTGTCCTATAAGCCAATAATTTGACCATCAATTCCTTAAAGCTCATTTACCACAATACTTAAAAAACAAAGCGACCCTAGGTAGAGGGTTTGGGGCTGTCTAGTTACCTTGCCATGATGCAACTCCAAACATTGGTGAAGTATCTTCAATAGTTGCTCTGTCGATTTATCAGGCTAGGACGGGTGGTATTGACAGTTATGGCTGGGTTACAGCAGCACACAAATCTAATAAAGTATTTATTGGGAAATAAAAGCAACTTCTATGCAACTCATCATGAGCACAAAAGTCATCCCTTTCTCTTTGAAATGCAGTTTCAGCAAAAGGTGCGCTAGAGCAACCTCCAGCAACCTTTTTATTGACTGCAAGTACAAAACAGTTGGCAGCGACTTCTGTTCTGATAATGGCCATCGTGGGTAGGGCTGTCAACTTTCCTCAGAAATGATATTCGAATATTGGTCTTAAAAATTGGCAGATATTCGAATATATTCGAATATTATTATTATAAAAAATATGTTAATAAAAAGAATAAAATAACTTTTTAAAAATAATTTTGTGACAGAAACGGTACAAAAAACAATGTATCGAGTGCTCGGATCCAATAAAGTATATATTTTGTTTGTTTTTATAACTTGATACATTGTTTTTTGTATTGTCCCTGTCAAATAAACATGAATAAAAAAATCGAATATTAATTTTCATTTTCGAATATACATATTTTCCCAATATTCGAATAATATTCGAATATCGAATATTCGTTTGACAGCCCTAATCGTGGGTTGAGTTAAATGTCCCATAATTTGATATCTTTAATTGAAAACACATCTGGGTTTGGATATTGGCTCGTTGCCTCATGCCTGTAAGTGATAAAATGCCATGCCAAAATGTCATGAAGGGAGCACACAGCGCTCTGCACGCTGTCTTGGCCTACAGTGCACAAAATACCCAGGAAATTCACTTGCATCTAGTCGTAGAGAAAAGAGAAAATGTCAGTCTTTTATGAATACGTTATCGTTGGTTTGTGTGTCGGTACTAGTTACCCCTGTTAACTTCCCTATTTTGGGAAGATCGTTCGTTATAGGCAATAATTCTCATAAGTAGCCTTGTAGGCCTATATGTGCTTAACTTATACACGTTTGCAGTTGTGGTTCGCCACAAAAATATCAGATCTACACACTTGCAACGTGTCGCAATGCGACGCATTGTGAGCTCATAGTAGATCATCTAATTGTTGTCATACGAGAGTGAGAGCTTGAGCGGTTAATAAGTTTGATCATGACTAATTTCATGAATGAGGCCACATGACTCGTTTTGGCCAAATCCACGTTGTTTACGGTCATTCATGAGCTAATTAAAACAGGATTTTAAATGGTGAACGCAATCGCTACTTCCCCCGTTTCTGCCTTACAGAGCACAGAAGAGACGTTTAAAGATATTGGGATAACATTACACACTTTGGTAGAATCTCAGGTTCAAGCACAGTGGCCCTCAATTATGAAAAAAACAATAACTACTATATATTTATTACTTTTCCTTGTCATGTGCCCGTAGTCTCCCAAGATGCTGAGCTAAAGGTTGCTGAACTAAAGGTTGTGGAGGCTATGGTCCATCTCCCACAATCACCCCCAGACTATGTTCTAGTTAACACTCCTGACCTGCTCTCCTCAGAGATGGGACGGGAACACCAACTAGGTGAGTGAATAGTATGGAACGGATTCATTTTTCTGTTTCTCTCTCTCTATTAATCCTGTTTTCACTCTAGCGCTAGAAAAGGGACTCCAAACAACTCATACTCTTGTAAGGATGGGAATGCTTTTTGCCACAGAGTTGTCTGTCGATCCAATTAAGACCGGGAACGCATCTGTGTCATTTTAAGATTTCTCTGGCTATTAACCCATTTTGGGCGGGAACCCCTATTTGTAACTATACCTTTCAGGGCGGGAACCTGTAAGCTCACGTGAGCTTACAGATGTGTCCATTCTTTTTGCTATGAATACATAGGTGTGCCATGACATTTTGACTTGCCCCATTGGTGTGGCGAGTTTGAAAACCTCTGATATAATGTATTGTGTATGTGTGTTTATATTGTAGAGGCTGGCAGGGGGGCAGAGGATGATGATGATGATGAGGTCCCTGTCACTCCGGGGGTGGAGGCTGACTTGAGACAGATAGATGATGTGCTGTCCAGCTTCGGAGACTCTCTGGCCCACAGTGAGACCCCTCCTCTCTTACCCAGCTGCCAGACCACGCCCCAGCGGGCCAACGCCAAAACCTGCAAAAAGCGTAAGGAAGGCAGCCCTGGTTTGGTGTTATTTTTCTATTATTATTTTTTTTTTAACCTCCCCCTTACAATTTCTCCCCACTTTAACCCATTAAGACCGGGAACGCATCTTGTGTAATTTTTAGATTTCTTTAGGCTATTCAAAAGCAGATCTACAAGCTCATAGCGCGGCACCGAGTGCCGCGCTATGAGCTTGTAAATCTGCTATTTTTTAAAAATTGAGAGAAAAAAAAAAAAACTTAGGATTTAGAAAACATTTTTAAGAATGGGCCTCAGGTCTTAATTGGTTAAAACTCTATGGTGTACACACCTCTCTATGCACTGCTTTCATTGCACGTTTTCCCCTTGAGCTGGTCACTGGTGTGTAAACTGTCTCTAGAGCAGTGGTTCCCAAAAAGTTTTTAGCTCGAAACCCCAGAAGATGCATGTCTGTCCCCCGGGATCCAAACTCAACAAAAATACATTATGATTTACTAATTAAGCAATATTGAATGGTGAAAATTGCCGTTCTGCTATTTTTTACAATTCATTTTAGTTATTTAAATGCATGTATTAAGAGAGAAAAAAATTGTCCACCCCGGTGGTTTTTATTGTTTAGTATTCATAGTTGTCTGAGCCCCCAGGAAAATATGATATGTTTTTCTTTTTACTATTTTAAATATTTTTGAAATTTTAAAAACTTTTTAAAAAGAAACGCAAAAAAAATCTTTTTACCCACGACCCAAAAAATGGGTGCCGGTACGTAGTTTGGGAACCATTGGCTCTAGAAGCTCACCTCCCTCCCTCACCCCTGGTCTCCCCCTCTCTCACCCCCCCACCCCACCCCTCCCCTCCCTCCCTCACGGTTCCTCAGGTGGGCTCGGTTTCAGGATGGCAGGGCGGGGCTTGAGTCTGTGTGACGTGACCAATCTGTCCACTGCAGCCTATCGCGCTCCCTTCTCCCGCGACAAGTCCCTCCCCTCGGACGGTCGGTGCTCCACCCCCGTAGCGGCGCCGCGCAAGCGCCGCTGCACCCTGACGGTGGACTACAAGGAGCCGTCCTTAGGAAAGTACGTACACACAGAGTACACAAACACTTATCCCTGATGAAAAGTTTTTAGATTTCAATTAAAAATTCTAAAATTCAAAAATAGCAGATATACAAGCTTGTAGATTATTTTCTTTTTTTTTACATTTTGGACATTTTCTGCAAATCATCGAATATATATGTGTGTGTGTGTGTGTGTGTGTGTGTGTATGAGTGTAACTCAAATCTGTACTGTACTAAAAAAAAATTACTTCTGTTGCTATAATCAGTGGTTCTCAAACTTTTTTCATGTCAAGGACCCCCAAAATGATATGTATTTGGCCACGGACCCCCCATCTCAAAATATTTTGTACGTGGGAAAATCAAAGATTTGAGTTGCAAAGGTTTGCTTTAAACATGTATTCAAAGATTTGCACAAATGTTGCACGATTTTTCTAAAATAGCAGATCTACAAGCTTGTATATCTGCTATTTTTGAATAGCCAAAGAAATCTAAAATGACAAGAGATGCGTTCCTGGATTGAACGGGTTAAGAGCATCACAAGAGATTTTTGTTATTTTGTAAGCGCAGCGCAACCCACACACACTTAATCCAAACAAACGATCAACTCATTGGTTGCAGTCAAAATCCATTAGATCTGAACAGTGGAACACTGATGTTCAACAATTGAGGTGCCATGCCAAGAAAATAAATGAGTAATAATAATAATAATGACACTTTCCATAAGTAAATCAAAATGCCTAAAATGTAGATGCTAGGGTTCATGTGGTTAACCCTTTAAGACCTGGAACGCATCTGTGTCACTTTTTGATTTGAGCTAAAAAAAACATTATTTTACACTTTGGCTATTCATAAAAATAGCAGATATACAAGCTCATAGCGCGGCACCGAGTGTCGCGCTATGAGCTTGTAGATCTGCTATTTTTGAAAACTTGAAAACGAGTGAAAATCTTTGAATATATATTTTTTTAAAGCGAACATTTTTAACTCAAATCTTTGGGTAGTCCTTGACAAATGTTTGAGAACCACTGATACAGAAACGTACGTTTTACAGAAAACTGTTGGGATTTAGAAAACATTTGTAGAATCGGCTGCAGGTCATAACACAACAACCTAAACATGACATCTTTTTTTTTTTCTTGGCCGGCTGTCTCATCTTTGTCCTTTTTCCGTTTCCCCCCCCATCGCTCCAGGAAACTCCGGCGTGGAGACAAATTCACAGACTTGCAGTTCCTCAGCTCCCCGATCTTCAAGCAGTCTGCCAGGAGGTCTGTGCAGAGCTCCAGGAAATCCACCACCAACAGAATATCCACCGCTAACAAAAAGTCCACGAACAGTCAGCAGCCATTATTACAGAAATACAACGAGTCGTTTGTCGGATGCTGTTAGCGGTGACCTGTGTGCTCTCGCACTACCCATTAAGAACTTGTATGACGGAAGTATTTTTAAGTCTGTAATTCCTTGGACTTTTAAAGTGATGTATTTTTAACTTCAAGGCTTGTTTGAGGCGTAGCTGTAATTCTAAGTCTTTTTTTTTATTTCAAGTTTTTTTTTGTATATATGTATTTTTTAATTCATTCCTTTTTCACGCGTGTAATATTTTATCTGTCAAGAAACCTTGGACAGTTCTGTCAAAGTTCAAGTTAGATTTAAGTCTTTCTTCCTCTATTGCAGTGTCCAATATCACACTACTTGAAGGATTCTTTCTTAGTGACTGTTTTGGTTAAACGTATTTTTTTCTTCTTTAAAATCAAAGCTCTACATTCTGATAGTAATCAACTCAAGTGTTTGTTCAGTAACAGGAGTCTCCATCTCTTTAATAAACAAAATGCATTTCCATGCTTATACTGTAAGTTCTTTCCTTCTTCTTCTTTTCGTGTCTTTGAAGCATATGACAGTTTCCCATTTCTTTACACAGTCCTTTGCATTATTATTGAACTCTGCGAGATCTTTTAAGCTGCACTGGTTGGGTAGTAGAGGGCAGACAAGGCAGTGCTGCATCGTATGGTCCTCTTCTCCACATTCACAGATGGGTGGGCCGTTTTTTTTAGCCCCATCTGGCCATAGCAGCTTTTGATCGCCCCATTCCTGTTCTCAGGCGGTTGAGTCTTCCACTGGACCCATGGTGCTTCTTAGTCAATAGGAGGGGGGGTCATTCTCAAGCTTTGTTGTCCATAGCTGGAGTCTGGTTTCTTCCCGAGATGTTGTTAGGGGCCCGACATGGCTGAGGAAGCTTCTCCTTGACCTCAGTCGTTGGGCCGGGGGATCGCGTCCATGAAGGAGGTGGCGTTCATCACTGGTAGCTTTCGTGATCTCTACTCGGCTGGCGACTTCCCGTCTCACATCTGCAGGGGCAATGCCAGCGAGGAGGTGCAGGTTGTTCAGGTTGGTAGGCTTCAAGCAACCAGTGATCAAGCGGCAGGTGGTGTTCATCGCTGAGTCTAGTTTCTTGGCATGGGTTGATCTCTCCCAAACAGGACACGCGTACTCCGCTGAGGAATAGCACAGGGCAGTACATCTTAATGTGTGTGCCATGGCTCCCCATTTGGAATTGGTCAGTTTCCGTAGGATGTTTCCGAAAGACCTTATCCTTCCTGATTGGTTAACATTGTTATCCTGACCAGAGAGGAAAACAAAATGTGTGCAGAGACTGGGAGGCCCCTGTTGTTGCTTAATAAACACCCTATTGCAAGGATTTCTATAAGCATATAGAGCTATTAACGCTGTTCATTTTAACAAATAAAATGTTATCAGAATCAGAAAATCACCTGTGTTAATATTTTATGAGATCTTCACTGAATATATACCATTTCTCATGCATTGTCCTTTGTATCCAACCACTTATGTGATTCAAGGGATTAAAGCTGAAACAAATTTTATGACTGAACATTTTCCTTTTGCTTTTATGAAATATCCCGAAACCATAGAGTACAGAAGTCCTGACGTCACTCGTTCATCCCCTGGATCGCGGAAGTAATTTCTCTATGGAGAATAACATTGGGTCGTCTTAGAATCGTCTCATAAGAATTGTGGTTCAATAATATATTGTCAGGGAGGTGGCTCTGTATAGTTTATGAATGATAGTCACTCATATTTGATTTAGTCTGTTTCTGGTGAAAATGTAACTAATTCAGCGGAAGTAACATTAGCGTTTTCTCACCATCAGTGGACGAAAATGTTGACATGCCCAAAATAGGGACGCCAGTGTTAATGTCGTTAAACACAAAATAAAATAAACAAAAAAGAACAGCCCAGCTGAGCTCACATTAAAACTCACGTGCTGTAATGACAGAAGTTCAACGGGCAAAGTTGTAATGAGATTGTTTAGCAAAAGTACAGTTACATTTTTTAATCTTGAAACTGACATAGGAACTTCATACATTTTCTTAAAAGTAGCATTTCCTTGTAACGCTCTAATAACTAGTTTAGCCATATTAACAGGACGTTTTGTATGTAGTCCACACTTTAACAATACGTTTCCATGGATGTGTGACGCTTTGAGACCAAAACTAAGCTTAGTTTTCCTAACAACAGTGGCATCTAGTGGCACATTCTGGATATGGAATATCTAGATTATTTTTCCTGCTCCCTTTAGTTGATGTGGTATTTGTCAAGTATATTTGCACATACCTGGAAACTTCTGATTCCCAGACAGGCTCTCTACCTCACATATGGCTGCCTAACCTTCAGCATTGCGTTTCATATTGGTTATGATGGTGATGGAAAAAAGTGCAATTATCCATGTCTATAGTAGCATCTCTCTTCAGCTCATCTCATTTTATTATTGTTTATTTTCAACCCCGCCGCCCATCACTGCACAGCATTATTCAACATTCATCTAGTTTTTACATGGCACCTCATGGCAGGCGATTCCCTCTCTCTGTAGCCTACATGCAATTCACACAGCTATGTAGGAAGTGTTTTATTGTATGACATTGTTGCTTTGCATTACACACACAATCATGTTTTACCGTTAAGGACTGGACAGAACATCAGGAATATCCAGTCACGTACTGATGCAATGCCAAAATCCATCAATATTATAATTGTGTTGTAAATAGTGTGATACACAGCAATACTGTTAAACCTAAGCACATTATATGCTAGATTGACAGTCACTCTCGACCAATGACGTGGAATCAATGATACCAAGGGGCTCCAAAGTAAAAAATGACCATTCCATTGATTTCCATATCATTCAACAGCGAGATTCCGTTTTGAGAGAGAAAAACAATTCTACTAGATGTCACTTCTCTGGCTGTTATTCCACTTCTACAGTATGTGGGAATGGATCATTCCCCATACTTACCTAATCTGAAAATAGCAGATGTTCTCAGTTATTCCCTGGTTAAAATGTTCTTTGATGGAAGCCAAATGAGGTTGTGTTTGTGGGCCCTTGATGTGTAGTGAGAGGTCTGACAGCTCCAGCATTAAAAGCTGCTAATTTTAATGAACAAATCGTTGTTTTACCCAATCTCTATGGTAGACTATGTTAACACAATATAACAGCTACATCTGCAGTGCTTGGAGGGGGGGTTTCCCTGCTCTTCCACTGGGAAAATGTAGACCCTGGTGTCAAAATGTACTGCCTGAACCTCTTAAGTAAGCGGCATCTCCCCCAAGTGTGTGTTCCATCTAGTGGGAGCAGTAGAAATTTGGGAGACATGGAAGACCCGGGTTTCAAACCCTGGGTGTAGGACACGAAACTTGCAGCTTTATAAGCCTGATTTATACTTAGTTGTAACACCAATGTCGCACGTGGGAAAATAGCCGATCTACGAGGTACGCCACACGCGCCGATGCGACGCGTTGTGAGCTTATAAATCTGCTAATTCTGGCACTCGACAGCGGTACGCAACAACTAGGTATGAGCATTACACCATGTAGCTACATCACACACACTGATTCTGTTGTCTCTCAGCTGTCGTCTTCGTTGGCTCCGTCCTTAAGACGCTCCACAGAGTTGTAGTGCTCTCCTAGTCCGTAGGCGTGACGCATGTATCTGCAGGAGCAAAGACAACGTTTCAAACGTCAAAGTATTAGCGTGTACGTATAGCATCAACACAGCATCAAGGCCCACAAGACAAAGGATTTATCATGAAAGTTTCTCCCAAACTCTCTTTTAGAGCACCGCGTCATTATCTGTGTAAAACTTTAAAAAGGACCCAAAAATAAGTATATATTGCGTTTTCATACAGTATTAGTTCTGTAGAGGTCCTGCTCGACCACAGGATATATACATTTCTCAATATAAGAGCAGGTAGACCACTTTCAACCATCACAGTTGTCTTATTATTAAAGGGGTAGTTCACCCCCAAAATATTTTTTTTTCTATGTATTACTCACCCCATGGAGCCTTGAATTCATAGCATTTTTTTTGTTTTTGTCACATTCCTAAGCCAATAATTTGATTGTAATAAATTTGTCCCCATTGATTCCGGTAGGAGACACAAATGCATTTGTGTCTCCTACCGGAATCAATGGGGCTAAATTTATTATAATCAAATAATAAAGGAAGGAATGTGACAAAAACAAAAACATATCCATGAATTCAAGGCTCCATGGGGTGAGTTATCCATAGAAAAAAAGTTATTTTGGGGGTGAACTACTCCTTTAAATTGTACGTCAAAATAACGGTTATTCACTAAAAGAAGTTATGGATTGCAGGTTTAATAGTGCTAAACATGAACAAAAAACTATTCAACAGATTCCCAATAAGAAAAGCTCTTACATAAGAGTGATGGGGGCTTGTTTGTACTCCTCTCCGATGTTGATGGCAGGGGAGTCGGCCTGGATCACTTCTATTGGCAGCTGAAGGACTTGGGTCAGAGCTCGCAGCTGTTGGTGGAGGGGAGCACAGAAAAGCAGGAGATATGGCTCATTTGTCTGTCTGTCTGTCTGTCTGTCTGTCTGTCAGTCTGTCAATGTGTTTCTGGAGAAAATCTCACAAACCGCTGGCCCAATCATCACCAAATATCTTGTGCAAACTGTCAGTAGGCCACCTCCACTAATTCTTTTCACATGCTTTATACTTTTGAAATATTTATTGAAGTCAGTGGGAGAGGGATTGGTCTAAACCCAAATATGGAGTCGTACGTCACATATATGCCACGCAGTTCCCATGTGGAACCCAGTAATCCAGGGGTCTTCAACAGGGGGTCCTCAGAGCTACTATAGGGGGTCCGCCAAATCTTTGTGTGATAGGATTTAGTTTTTTTACATTAACCACTTGAACCCTAAAATTCCTTTTCCGAGGGGAACATTAGCCGAAAATAGCCGAAAATAGCGAGGCGTTGAGAGCTTGTAGATCTGCTATTTTTGGCAAAGAGGCTATAGGTGTAGAGGGAAAAAATAGCAGACTAAGTAAAAAAAAAAACTTTAATCTGAAACACAATTTAATACAATATAGAGTAGGGGGTCCCTGCTTCATCTCTCTCTCAGCTAGGGGGTCCTTGGCCTGAAAACGTTGAAGACCCCTGCAGTAATCCAAATGACTAGATTATTTGTTAAATATCTCACAACGTTGGATGTTGTAGCCAAAACCAACTCAGGTGACGTAGGAGTAAGGTTCCTGTCCGCCAGTGGATTGTTTGAATCCTTCGCGATGCATGCAGCGACCTTTTGTCGCTGCACGGGTTGGGATGACGCCTATCAGAGGGAGACAGTTGGAACGGTGAGGAGTAAGATGGAGGCGCTATGTCTTCCTGGTGGGGGGGGGGGTCCTCACTGGCAGTGAAGTAGCCGGTAAGGCCAGCAGTGATAAGACTACACACTATTCTGGGAATTGGCATAACGGAAAAATTGGGAGTAAAAGGGGAAGACAAATTGGCTACTCTAAGAAAAGAAAAGAAAAGCTTAGACATATTAGACCAGGGGTCTTCAACGTTTTCAGGCTAAGGACCCCCTAGCTGAGAGAGATGAAGCAGAGAGGCGTTGTGGGCTTGTAGATCTGCTATTTTTGGCTAAAGTTCTCCTCAGAAAAGGGATGCTAGGGTTCAAGTGGTTAAGGTAAAAATAAAAATCGTCTCACACAAAGATTTGGCGGAACCCTTGTAGTAACTCTGAGGACCCCCTCGGGGGTCCCGGACCCCCTGTTGAAGACCCCTGTATTAGACCAACCCAACCAGTTAACAACTGGTGCGGACACCTCTTGATGAACTTTAAGCGTGTAATGCCATGGCGTTTTCTATGACAATGTTCTAAAATAAATAAGAACTCACCTCTAGTTGCCCGCCCCAAGCCGCCGTGTGCTCCACGTCACTGCAGTATTTCTCAAACTCATCTGGGAACACACAGAACGTCTCCGTAAATTCACACAAATACTACTGCATCGTCTATATTTTGAGCAGTTTCAAAAACCCAATTGCTGAACAACACCACTGCAGCCTGTGTGTGGCGAAGCAATAAGATAACACGAGACAAACTCAAAGTCAACCGTTGTCCCGTGTTAATTTTGTCGACCAAAACTATGACGGAAAATGCTTGTCTACTACCTTTTTTCTGACGAAAACTAAATAAAAACTAAGCTATGATGACTAAAACTAAGACTAAATATATTGACGTTTGGTTGCGCTCGGGTGTTGCGCTCTGAAAGTAGCAGATCTACAAGCTCACAACGCGTCGTGCTGCGATCCGTTGTGAGCTTGTAGATCTGCTATTTTCAGCATGCAGCCAAGTGTAAAATCAGGCATTACGACGCCATCGAGGCACCGCCAAAATACATTTTTGTCGACAAAATAAACTGCAGATTTAGTCGACTAAAATCTTACGATATTTAGTCGACTAAATCTAGACTAAAAGTAAAACATGTCAGATGACTAAAATATGACTAAAACTAAATGGAATTTTGTTCAAAAGACTGACTATAGATCAACATTTGCGGTCCAAATGAACAGTGCTGTTGTCTTGCCTGTTGTATACATGTCACCAGTGTCTGTGTTGGTGAGGAAAGGGAGGAAGTCATCAGCATGCTGTCTCATGTGTTCAGCCGTACAACACCGCAGTTCCTTCAAACTCAGAGTCTGCCCAGGCAAGGATAGAATAGAATAGAATAGAATAGAATAGAATAGAATAGAATAGAATAAAACAGAACCTTTACGACCGGGAACGCATCTGTGTCATTTTATAGATTTCTTTGGCTATTCAAAAAATAGCAGATCTACAAGCTCATAGCACGGCACCGAGTGCCGTGCTATGAGCTTGTAGATCTGCTATTTTTTTTTAAAGAAATCGTGAAAATGTGTGAAAATCTTTGAATATATATATACATTTTTAACTCAAATCTTTGCTTCTGGGGTGGGGGGAGGGGTCCATGGAACAAAGTTTTTTGAGATGGGGGTCCTTGACATGAAAAAGGTTTGAGAACCGCTGCTATTATAGCAACATAAGTTTAAAAAAAAACGTTTAAAAAAATGTGTTAGGACTTGGAAGACATTGGTAGAATCCCCAGAAGCAAAGATTTGAGTTACAAATGATCGCTTTAAAAAAATATATATATTCAAAAGATTTGCACACATTTTCAAGATTTTTCAAAGAAAATAGCAGATCTACAAGCTCATAACGCGGCACTCGGTTGCCTGCGCTATGATATATGCTACTACTACTCGACTTTACCCGTCGTACCTGTGCCCGCTGTGCCAGCTGGTCTTGGATGGCGCGGTACATGCAGTGGCCGTCGGACGAGATCTCCTTGATCTGCAGCTGCCTCTGGGTCAGCTTCTGGGTGAGTTTCAGGCCCTCCTGGTGCCTCAGGCCCTGCAGGTTGTCCACCTCGGCCTCCGCTATCCGCATCTCACGCTCCTTTTCCTGGGCTGCTCTCTTGTCCTGGGAGAGAGAATGATGCGTTTCATTTTGTAGAGAGAGCCTCCCCAGCTCAGCGACAAATATACAATAAAAAAAACTATGACAAACTTTGACAAAAAGCTGGGCGTTCGGGTGGCGTAGTAGAGGGTAAAGTGCCTGCCCACCACCACCACCGTGGAGTGGTCTGGGGGTTCGAATCCACCGCATTGCATTTGGCTTTGTCGAGTGTCTATTAAGAACACAATTGCACTGATCCGTGACCTCAGGTCAAAACAATTTCTATTCACGTTGCATTTCTTACGGCGTGGCTCTGCAGGAGTCTAGCCCAGGGATCTTCAACAGGGGGTCCGGGACCCCTAGGGGGTCCTCAGAGTTGCTACAGGGGGTCCGCCAAATCTCTGTGTGATAGGATCATTGTTTTTTACATTAACCACTTGAACCCTAGCATCCAGGCGCGTACGGTGGGTTCTAACGTGGACCGGGCCAGATTCTTAACCCCCCCCTCCCCGCCCGCCCGCCCGGGGGGGGGGGGGGGGAGGGGGGTGGGGGCTCGCGCAACGATGGCTGATAAGTGACAGTCCATTGAGAATTACCATCAGCGTTAATGCAAGAGAGAAACGTGAATAAAACAATAAAACACAATATGCAAGTATAATCAATGTATGTGTTTTTCGGCCGAATGCAAATAAGCCCGACTTGAAAACAAAGGCGAATTCCTGTGGTTGGCTACAAGAGAATAGGGTGAGGGGCCAATGTTGGGGCTAATGTTGTTATGTTGATTTTTTGTTTTTTTTCCCTGGGGGAGCAGATTTTCCAGACCGGGCCATGGCCTCATTGGCCTCTATGACGGTACGCCCTTGCTAGCATCCCTATTCTAAAGGACAACTTTAGCCGAGAATAGCCGATCTACAAGCTCATAGAGCTTGTAGATCAAGTACAGAGTGAAACTTTACTAAGTATTGACTGTTTATGTCGTTAAATGTCTGAAAATACACAGTAACATGAATCCAACATCTATGAAAAGCTTTAATCTGCAACACAATTTTATGTAATATATAGTGGGGGTCCCTGCTTCATCTCTCTCTCAGTTAGGGGGTCTTTGGCCTGAACAGGTTGAAGACCCCTGGTCTAGCCGCCTTGAAGACAGGTAGGTCTGTCTGTCTGTCTGTCTGTCTGTCTGTCTGTGTGTCTGAGTTTCCAGAGCTAATCTCACCTACCGCTGGACCAATTCATTTGATAACGGAAGTCAATGGGGCTCAGATTGGGCTGACTTGCCCAAATTTGGAGTCATACGTCATCATAGATATGTCATAGACGACTTACGATCACAGGCTGGCCCACATGAAGTCTGAGATCCACACTGGAGCCGAGACGTTCCCATGTGGATCTCAAAATCCACGTGATTCACCTCTCAAAGTCACTCTTTTAGCACATAAACAAACTTAAACAAAGCTATTCAGACATCACCAAACCTAGTACTGTTTTTTTTTTTTTTATAAAAATGTTAACTTCCTGTTGATTTTGCTATTTTTATTAAGAAGAAAACCCGGACTGTATCCGCCGATCCGGATCCGGATCTTCAAATAGTAAAATCAGCAGGAAGTTGACAATTATATAAAAAAATCACACCCTGTGTGAAGTGGGCGGTGTCTTGCTAGCTAATCACAATACTGAATGGAGTCAACCAATCATGTACAAAAAAATAAATACATTTATTGAAACACTCTTTATGATGGACGAAACCATAACTTGAAAAAAACATAAGTTTGTTTTTTTTCAAGTTATGGTTTCTTATATAGGGCTATGCACATGTGTCATGTGACACTGGCCAATCACAGTCCTGAATAGACTGTGATTGGCCAATCACAGCGCAGGATAATTGTACAAATTTCCAAACCTCACTTATAGGGGCGGTTTCACAGCGCAGGATAATTGTACAAATTTCCAAACCTCACTTATAGGGGCGGTTTCACCGCCAAAAAAAAAAACAATACTGGGTTTGGTGATGCTCTATATTGTCTGAATCAGCTTTATTTGTGTTAGTTTATGTGCTAAAAGAGTGACTTTGAGAGCTGTTTCACTGTACAATGTAAGTCAATGAGGAGCATATTTTGTATTAGCAATTTCTAATCAATGGAGCAATTATTTGTGATTTCTTGTCCCACCTTTGGAGTTACATCATGGAAAGGTAACTACACAACCCAAACCTCTGCCAAAGTGGTCTTGCCCTTTAAGACGTTTAAAGGACATGAAGGTCTCTTTGACTAGATGCGCACAGCTCACCCGTCTCTTCTGGGCCTTGGTGACGCGCTGCTGTTTGCCGTCCTCCTCTTCTTGTTCTTCACTATCGTCTATCTTCACCGACTCCACTCCATTGATCACCTCTTCCACCTGACCAGATAAGACAAGAAAACATCATCACTGTTCATTAACCCTTTAAGACCGGGAACGTCATTTTTAGATTTCGGTTGGGCTATTCAAAAATAGCAGATATACAAGCTCATAGCGCGGCACCGAGTGCCGCGCTATGAGCTTGTAGATCTGCTATTTTTGAAAAATCATGAAAAGTTGTGCAAATATTAAAAAAAAAAATCTTTTTTTTGCCAGACATTTGTAAATCTAATCTTTGCTTCTGGGGGTCCCTGGAACTAAATATTTTACAAATGTTCGCTTTAAAAAATATATAAACCAAGATTTTGCCACGAATTTTCACAATTTTTCAAAAATAGAAGATCTACAAGCTCATATATGAGCTTGTAGATCTGCTATTTTTGAATAGCCCAAAGAAATCTAAAAATGACACACAGAACGCGTTCCCGGTCTTAATGGGTCAAAATGCATCAGTGTTACATCAAGAATGTTATTATTGACCATATAAGGGGCCGTGTGTCCACACAGAACGCCTTTTGAGTTCTCAGTGCCAGCCTTCCATGTATTTTCACTCATATAAATTGCATGTGTGGTTAATAAATTGTATTAAGTATAATACTTTATTGTATAAACTTAAAAGTATAATACTTACTTATAATTCAATAAGTATAAAATAGGGCTCAACTGATCACAAAAATATAATCAATGTCACCCAGCCCTAAGCTTAGTTTCAGCTTTGTGTTGCCTGTAGAATAGATGTGAGCTGTCTAAGGCAGGGGTCTTCAACGTTTTCAGGCCAAGGACCCCCTAGCTGAGAGAGAGATGAAGCAAGGACCCCCTACTCTATATTGTATAAAATTGTGTTTCAGATTAAAGTTTTTTTTTTTTACTTAGTCTGCTATTTTTTCCCTCTACACCTATAGCCTCTTTGCCAAAAAATAGCCGATCTACAAGCTCTCAACGCCTCGCAGCGCGAGGCGTTGAGAGCTTGTAGATCTGCTATTTTCGGCTAATGTTCCCCTCAGAAAAGGAATTCTAGGGTTCAAGTGGTTAATGTAAAAAAAACGAAATCCTATCACACAAAGATTTGGCGGACCCCCTATAGTAGCTCTGAGGACCCCCTAGAGGGGTCCCAGACCCCCTGCTGAAGACCCCTGGTCTAAGGTTTACCTTCGTGTTGGCTGTGGATGTGAGCTGTCCGACCTCCTCTTGGTGTCTGTGTTGGAGTTCGTCTTCCAGCTTGGCCACGTCCTCCATCAGCTGTTTCCTCCTCTTCTTGTCGTTTTTGGGGACGGCATTTTTCATGCTCTGGATCTTAGCTGAGAACGGAGCACGAGTGAATGTGAATGAGCGATGTGTCTATAGCGCCGATACCCGGCAGTAATGGGGCCGAGCACAGGAAAAGTACTTACTGCAATGTAGAAATACTCTGTTACAAGTAAAAGTCCGGAATTCAAAATGTACTTGAGTAAAAGTACAAAAGCACCGGTATCAAAATGTACTTAAAATACCAAAAGTAGAAAGTACTCATTATGCAGAATGTCCTATTTCACAGGTTTTCAAACGTATAAATTGTATACTATACATGTCAACATATCATGGTATTCTGTCCCAAAAACTATTATGATCATATTAGATTTTGTCCATATCCCCCAGCTCTCCTAATTTCCCCATCTATCCTAAAAGGTTAGTTCTCACATTGGTACTTCTATTCTATTACTATGACATTACTGTTACTTAATTCTACCCAGCACAACAGAGGGAACTGCTTTCATCATACTGTCACTTACAGGAAATACAATTAACCCAAATAATATTAGACAAAACAATTAATAAATGCAATATAATAATAATAAGCCCTGTATACTTCTGGTCGTACAATGACCAGCGAAAATAGAAACTCACAGAGCTTGTAGATCTGCTATTTTCACTGTTTGACCATGTGTCAACGTGTAATGCCTTGCTTTAATGACATGCCAAAAATAGGGACGCCATGCAGTTGGCAGTTTGACAACGTTTTAAATGCTTGTAGCTAAAAACAGAAACAGTGTTCAACATTGACATATAAACGCATAAAGGAGATAAATCAGATGTATTGTATTCAGTGGTGTAAAGTAACTAAGTGCATTTACTCAAGTATGGTACTTAGGTCAAATTGAGGTATTTTTTACTTTACTGGAGTATTTCCAATTTTCAATACTTTTACTACACTACATCTCAGAGACAAATATTGTACTTTTACTCCATTACAATTATTGGACAACTTTAGTTACTTTGTAGATTTTGATTATTATTACAAAACATACATAAACCAGTAACCACTTCAGCCCTATATATACTTTGGCTATTTGAAAATAGCAGATCTACACGTTGTAGATCTGCCATTTGATTTTTTTTTATTTTTTATACATTTTGAAAACTTGAAATGGGACATTCTGCATAATGAGTATTTTTTATTTTTGGTACTTTTACTCGAGTAACATTTGGAACACAGGCCTTTTACTTGTAACCCGCTTACCCCAAATGTTAACTAGGTGTCCGGAGTATTTGCGCAATGTATTAGTCCATATTCTTCAATCAAGAAGTGTTTTAATCCCGTCTGTGGCCGAACGCCATTTTCCCATCCTCGTCTACTTTATGTTTACATTGAGTGTAATTCCGGCTTTCACCGGATGCGCCCCGTCACAACCACCCATTGGGAACTTCCGACAGAATCGGCCACAGACGGGATTACAACACTTCTTTATTGAATAATAATGGACTAATACATTGCACAAACACTCCGGACGCCGAGTTACCATTTGGGGCAAGCGGGTAAGCACCTTATATTTTACATTTGTACATGTTCGGAGAAATACGGGCTTTACTGGTGACATTCCAGGGCAAACAGGGGGGGGGGTCGGCACTGGTCGCTAAGACTCTCGTACATACGAAAGTAAATGTCAGACTCGATAAAATACATCTACGATAGTCCTGATCTAAGGCTACATAAACACATAAAGCAGAACATGTAGATAAATCAGATGTATGTGTATTCATTCATATACCTTGCAGATCCTTCTTCTCTTTGCGGTGTGTCTTTGACAGCAGATCCTCTGGTGTCTCTAGCCCCTCCTCCATGACTCAGTGGTAAAGATTAACACACGATAACAACAAATAGATCATAAAAACATCTAAACATTCAGCCTGTACATCATAAAAACATGTAAACAACACTGATCTATCTCAATGTTGATGCAACGTGTGTGTGTGTGCGGGGCTGGGCCCCACTTCTTCCTCTGCTTTCCCCATAGAAGAATGAATGTGACGTTGACGTTACCGCCGCCTGCTGGATTCTTAATGCGTAATAAGCATAGAGTTATAATCATAGAGTTAAATATAAGGTTAAATACGGTTATAATATATAAGTTGATAGCGTGATACCATTCTATGGCCAGAACCTCTGGTGCCACCGTGCCGTGCACCTCCAAAATGACTCCCTAGTTTAAAATTGGTTTAAAGCGTATAAATTATCGTTTCTTTCTTTTGGTATAATAATGGTATGTGTCCATATTTTATCCTCCATACCATAACCATATAAGGAGTTCCCAATGCAGCTACGCCCAAATATGGAGCGTGTGTTGTCTAACCTAAATGTGTCGTCATGGCATCAGGCGCAAATAAATCGCTCCATACAGTATATGGGCACAAACGGGACTGAGGATCTCCATATATGGGCATATCAGCATGCCCTTATATGGGTATATACTGATGACATCAGGGATCTCCATATATGGGCATAAAAGTGACATGGACTAAGGATAGAGATCTCCATATTTGGGCATATCAGTCGGATTGGCGGTGTGACATAGGTGAGAGGGCCGCATAGCGGCCTGAACCTCTGGCAACTTACAATGACAGACTGCAGTACACACGCATATTCAGGCCTGTTCAGGGATGCCTGTAGATGGCTATGGCAATGGGAATCAGGGTTTTCCCCAAAGTGACCCCTTCTGCATCTCTGTGCCTGCTCCTGCATGGAGGGCAGGCACAGGGTTAACCACTTGAACCCAGCATACCTATTCTGGGGAGAAGTTGGAGAACATTAGCCAAAAATAGGCAGGGGTGGTTAAGGTGGCAGTTGAGAGTGATTAAACAAGCATAGTAGTGTGACAGTCTAGGGACTGTTAACCACACGAACCCTAGCGCCGTACTCTGGGACGAACATTCAGCAAAAATAGCAACGTTGTGAACTTGTAGATCTGCTATTTTTTGGCAATGCTATCTAGTGTAGAGCGAAAACATAGAGCTCTGGAGGACTCCGATAGCATAGTATTTAAGGGGTTAAACAACCCTTCCAGGTAAGGATGGGCGAGAGAGGCATACATCACAGGGAGAGAGGGCGTGCTCATAACCTGTAGTGCACACAGTGAATGAATTTTAAGAAGCAAAGTGGAAAAGGATAAAGTTAAAGGAGAATTCCGGACATTTTAAGTGTTATCTTTGATGCTTGTTTCTTTCCAGAACCTGGCAACTTGGTGTTGCCAGGTTGAGAAACAAGCAACCAGTGTTAAATTGTTCGCCATTAACGGTAGCCTCTCAGGAACTTTCAGCGCATGTTTGACTATCATGAGACTCTACAATGACTAGTAGTAGAGAAAAAAATAACATTGCATCGGTTATAATAGACGAATTTCCCTAAGCCACACGCTCCCATTATGACAACGGAGGGGGTTTAAAAAATGACGACAGGGGAATCTCTGGAAAAAAAGAACGCCACTTTTTACGTCGGTAGGTGAGTAACTAGACATCAAAGATAACACTTAAAATGTCCGGAATTCTCCTTTAATGTCCACCACTGCAGGGACAGAGAAAATTATGGAGAAAAAAAAGGAGACAAAGAAACAGAAAAGACCAAAATAATACAGCAAAGCAAACCTTATCCTTTTCACTCAGGAGGTTTCCAGAATCCGGGTGGTGGTACGGGGGTAAAGTTTCTGCCCACTACAGCGGAGACTATAGGGTTCGTCCACAGAGCCTCAGGCTTGGTTGGGTGTTCATGGGACTGGAGGTCGCCTGTTCAGCAGGGAGCGAAACTGGGAGGGATAGCGTGTTCCTCCGCATACGAACCTCCTTCACTGTCAGGTGAAAAGCGGCTGGTGACTTCATACTGTATGTATGACAGGGTACAACCTAGCAGTGACAGGGACTGACGTGTGGGGGGAATTGGGAACTGGCATGACACATTCTATTGCTGAAGTGCTAAACGTAGCAATGTTACTAACACCATCAAGATGGATGGGCTGAGTGAGGCGGAGGGTAGTGTTTGGATATGGTACCTACTGTATATGTTTACAAACTTTATTCTATGCTTCAGATCTACATACTGTACAGGTCCGCTGCTAGTTGACCGAGTGTGAGGTAAGAGTTTCCAGGTGACGTATGGGTTAATTTGTGTCTGCGTTAGAGCTTGGAGGAGGGGGGCCGTCAAACATGTGGGCCTTCAGTCTGGAAAGAGTCCAGAGGGAAGCGCACACATCCCAACTAAAACTTTTCAGGTGCTGAACAACATTATGTTCTTCAGTCTGGCCCACTCAGCCAGCCTCTGGATGGAGCCTTTCTCCCGGGTGAGGATGTGAGCCGCAATCTTCATCTTCTCCGCGTTCAAGTCCAGGTAGCGGAGGCCCTCAGCCTGCAACAAGTCAAGCTTCTCGTGACGGCTCTCGTCCAATTCGATCCCCTCGCTCATGTAAGGGTTGAAGCGGAAGTAGGTGTCTGGAGGGAGGAGGTCCATCAACATGGTGTGGACCTCCTCAGTGTCTGTGGCACTGCTGATGACGTTGACGAGCTTGGTCTTGAGACTGGTGGAAGTGGCGCTCTGCTTGCCGGGGGTTATAAAGTGGCCCGTTCCCACCGACACCACACATTCCACAGGCATTCCCGGCCACAGACGCTTGCACTCATGGATAGCCAGTGCCGTGGGGTTGTTCATCAGCAAACCTCCATCCTGGTGGATATCGTCTCCCAAGGTTAACTCCTGGAAGTATCCAGGGGCAGCTGACGAGGCGCGGATGGCCTGCCACGGCTGGTGCTGGCAGCCTCCTAAGTAGTTGGAGTGTACCCCGGGCAGGAAGTTATAGTTCCTGAACACGTAGGCCTTCAGTGGAGTGCCCCGGTTCACTATGGTGCTCACTGCTGCCACCTTGGGGCATTTGGGGTTTCTTGATGTCTCCACCATGCGATCAGTGCCCGGCATCAGCTCTTTGAGGGTGTTCTCCCAAGTCTCTGGGCTGTAGTAGGCGTGGCTCCAGCCCATCTTCATCGTGCCAATGATGACGTTTTGCTTGAAGATGTTGGGGACGTGCTTCCTGTACAGCTCATCACATTTGTCCATGGGGCGTTGGTACATGCCCAACATGAAACCTAGAAGTGCTCCTGTGCTGACACCACAGATGTAATCAAACAGCTGGTAAATTGGTTTTCCTGTCAGGGATTCCAGTCTGTGCAGAGTCTGAAGGGCAACCCTTCCCCTTGACCCTCCCCCGTCTATGGTCAGAATCCGTATTCCCTGGCCTTTCACAGGGTCGTTGTATCCGACCAGATTGAGGGCCTGGCTTACCGCTGCCCTCAGATCTGGGTTACCGTCCTGTCTCAGACGCAGCAGACATGGAATCACTTTCTCCTTGACTGCCACACCACGGGTTTCTGGAAACTCCATCAGGTGGGAGCTTAAGTCCTCCACCCTGTTGATGTAAACTGATCTATATTTAGGATATAAATCTGAGACCCTCTGGAGAGAATGGACCAGGCCCCGGGTTTGATTGTCCACGCTTTCCCGGTCAATTATCTTTTCTTTCTTGCCTTTCTTGCCTTTCTTGCCTTTCTCCTCTGTTGGCTTTTGCTCCTTTGTGACAGTGGCCTCTGCAGCCTGTTTGCCTATCTCCTCTGTTGGCTTTTGCTCCTCTGTGACAGTGGCCTCAGCAGCCTGCTTTTCTTGTACATCCTTTGACTTCTCCTCAGCAGTACTTTCGGACTCTGTTGCCCTGAACTTGGGGACCAGGGGAGCAATGTAGCTGCCTAGAAAGTTCTGGACAGACTGAGCTGATTGCCCAATGCTCTTCTTAGGTGAGGATAGGGCGCTTATAGCAGCAGCAGGCTCTGAGGCCAATTTATCAGTCTTTAACACAACGTCACTACTAGTTTGTTCCTCCTCCCCCTGGGAGGAAATAGATGATTTGGCACCACTGTCCACTTTCTTCTCAGAAGTGCTGGGGTGGGAGGGTTGTGTGGTCTCACTTCCATTTGATGATGGTGGTTTAGTGTCTTCTAAACCTCTTGTGGCACCTTTTTCTTTGACAGCGGAACCAGTGCGCCATAGCTTCTTCCCACGGCCACTTGCAGGTGGAGCAGTTTCAGTTGCCTGGGTAAGGTTATAGTCTGGAACAGAGGTAGCGGTACCAACAACAGGTGTAGCAGCGGGGCCAGTAGATACAGGTGATGTGGGTGCAGATGTGCACGTTGTATTGGGAGGAGCATGGTAGACAGTAGGTACGTTTATCGTCTCTTTGGGCTTTGACTTAACTTCAAAGCTGGTCTCAGCCTCTTTGCTCGCTTGAGAAGCACTGGGTTTGAGTCTGGCAATTTTAGAGAGGAGTTCTGTCAGCGTGTTCCTGATGTCTGACATGTACCGTCTCAGACCGGCAGACCAGCGAGAGGCCGACGTGTTCAAACATCGGGCATTGGTGTGGAGTCTGAGCAGCAGTTTTGCCTCCTTCCTTCCTTGAATCTGTGGGTTCTGGAAGTGCTTCCACTTGAGAAAGCCAAACCTGTGGCTAAAGGGCTGTTGTACATAAAGACTGTAATGAGGAGCACGTAAAGGACACAGTGGAAGTGATGATGTCAGTATATGAGCTTGCACGTGCCACAGATCAACGGCTCTGCTCACTTTCAGCACCCAGGTTATTGGAGCCAATCTGTAAATCATTGCGTTATTATAGGTCTTATGAGGTCAGCTGTTCAACTTCAAAGGGTTTATTATTCCATCCAAACAAACATTATGTCTAGACACTCGCATTTCGTGAAGCAGTGTTCTTCATAGGAGCGTTCCGAAGACATCTATTCATTACAATGTCATAGATATGAAGGCAGAATCACTGCATCTGTATTCCACCAAGGCGCTTTTTGAACTATCTCATGTTATCATCAACAATGTGACGTCAGCATTTCATCATCACTTGCATCACCATCATCAACATTATATTTAATAGAATAGGTTCATTTTAGAATAGATCATTTTATTACTGTGTAATAGAATCTATAACACAGGGGGGGAAAGTTTTAAAGGACGATACCCACGTACATAAACAGTGTGGTTTTGATTGTGATTTTTCATATGTTAATTGTGAAAATGATGTAGGCAAATTGTGAAACTTGGCAAATAATTCAAACACCTTATCTGGCAGCTGTTGCATCTTGCCCTCTTCTCCTCCCCATTAAACAAAGTTTAATCATAAAAATAATAACATACAACTATACATCTCCCCATCCATCAGGCTAACAGAGGCACACTAAAAACCACACAGGCCATTCGATTCCATTTGACCAGACAACGATAAGAACAAATAAGCAACAAAGACATTTAGAAATCAAACATCATCATCATAAATACTAATTGGGATTACAATATTATTAAGCAAAACATAATGACATTATCATTTTAGCCAGCCCTAACCTCTGTCTTGTCCAAATATGGGGCAGTATAGTCAGGACAGACGAACGGACACAAACGCTTCACACCACATCGTAGGAAAAATAATAGACCACACCGTAGGAAAAATAATGATAATACAATACACCATACTGTAGGAATAATAATGATAATACACATAATGATAATACACCATACTGTAGGACAAAATAATGATAATACACCATACTGTAGGAAAAATAATGATAATACACATAATGATAATACACCATACTGTAGGAAAAATAATGATAATACACATAATGATAATACACCATACTGTAGGGAAAATAATGTAAATACACATAATGATAATACACCATACTGTAGGAAAAATAATGATAATACACATAATGATAATACACCATACTGTAGGACAAAATAATGATAATACACATAATGATAATACACCATACTGTAGGAAAAATAATGATATTACACATAATGATAATACACCATACTGTAGGAAGAATAATGATAATACACATAATGATAATACACCATACTGTAGGAAAAATAATGATAATACACATAATGATAATACACCATACTGTAGGAAAAATAATGATAATACACATAATGATAATACACCATACTGTAGGACAAAATAATGATAATACACATAATGATAATACACCACACTGTAGGAATAATAATGATAATAATAATAATAATAATAATAATAATAATACATTGATTCGATCTCCTCACACCAGATGTATTTTTTGTTTATTTTTATTTAAATATACATATATATAATAATTAAACACATAATTATTATTGTGTTTATATTATTATCATTATTATATCTTTACATTATTAGTATTCTATTATTATTATATTCATTGTGTTCATAGAATGTCACTGTCACAGTACAGTGGGTAGACGTGCTGTGTGACGTGGCACGGGGGGAGGCGGGGGGAGGGGGGTTGGCGGAAGAGCTTCTTGTTTGTGTTTTGGTTCTGAGAGGAAGTTGATGTAGAAGAAAAGAACGAGGAGGAGACAGAACGTTCAACAGCATCGGGGCTGGTTGAGGAAAAACAACACAAACACCCCCATTAGGTCTCTCCTTTCTCCCATCATAACAACAACAACAACATCATCATCGATCATACCGAGGATTCGATACGATATTAGATCGTATACCGTGGTGGTGGATCACTGGATCTCTCTCTCTCAGGTACAGTCAGTACAGTTGTCTCTCTCTCAGGTACAGTACAGTTGTCACTCCTTACAGCTGCTGCTAATGGGGGAAAATAGCCGATCTATACAAGGCGGGCGCGCTGTGGAGCTTGTAGATCGGCTATATTCCGCGCGAGCGACGCCGCCGTCCGTCTCGCGCGGACGAAGCGTAGCGACGTTTGTGTACCTTCGTAGTGTGAACAACAACACAAGCTAGGCTACCGTCGCTTTAACGTTGGGTGTTTTGGGTTGTGTTTTTTATTGTCGTCGTTGTCTGTGGTCGGTATTTATTTATTTTAATGACATCTTCTTGTCTTGTCTGGTCTTGTCTGAACCGGACGAGACAAGACTCGGAACCCCTCGGTCCGTTTTTTATTACGCTGTGGCTAGCTTAAAGGGGTGGTGTTTCGTTGGAATTGGTGACCTGCGGAATTGTGTGACTCCAGCGGTCGCTCGCTCTCTATCTAACACAGTGGTTCTCAAACTTTTTCATGCCAAGGACCCCCAAATTGATGTTGTATGTGGCCGCGGACCCCTATCTGAAAATGCTTTGTGCGGAGTGACCCCCCCCCCCCCTGAGGCCTAGATTTGAGTTAAAAATGTTAGCTTTAAAAAATATATATATTCAAAGATTTGCACAAATCTTAAAAGATTTTTCAAAAATAGCAGATCTACAAGTGGTACAATAATATACAATGATGTTTTAAGGATAACACAAAAATATATATCTGCTATTTTTGAATATCTTAAGTATATCATATGGTTAAAGTGGTTAAAATGATAAATTTATTTTAACTAATTTTGCTGGGGACCCCCTGGTACCCCCTCAAGGACCCCTGGGGGTCCCCAGACCCCACTTTGAGAACCGCTGGTCTAACATAATGAAACATATCATGCACTATAGAATCTATAGATTTAGTCGTTCTGTCAACATGTTTAAATAACTATTCTAAACTAAACTGTTAACATAGGACCACAATGGAAACAACAAACCCCCAGGGCTATTTGTGTTATCCTTTTTAATTGTATTCTTTCGTGTTGAGGACCCCCAAATTGATATTTATATTTGGCCGCGGACCTCCATCTGAAAATAGTTTGTTCCAGGGACCCCCAGAAGCAAAGATTTGTGTTAAAAATGTTTCGTTAAAAAGTATTTAAAGATTTGCACAAATCTTCAAGATTCTTTAAACATAGACATAGCAGATCTAGAAGCTGAGTGAGCTTGTAGATATTTTTTGAATAGCCAAAGTATAAAACAAAAATGATTGTGATGCTATATTAACACATTTTGCCTGGTATCCCTCCAAGGACCCCTCTGGCCTTGGGGGTCCCCGGACCCCACTTTGAGAACCAATGACCTAGAATAAAGAGACTGGATTCGATCAGAGCTCTGGATTCAATTACTGGGTATATCTCATTAAAAAAAGGCCAACTAAAGGCGCCCCCTGGAGGCACGGTATTCGACAGGTCTCCAGTGTGTGTGTAACAGTGGAAGCGGGTCAGTTAGTGGGTGGAATGCTAACGATGCTAACCAGGCTACACCCCGACCCAGAACAACAACAACAACACCCTAAAAAAAACACTTTGACACCCGGGGACATGTCGTCGTTTTGTTGACTTGTCAGTTTGAAGGTGCTACCGCAGTCTGTAAAGTTGTCAAACACTTTCTTTTACATGTCACCTATTTTAGCAAGCTAGGCTAGGTCGCTATAACGTCACTAAAGAAAAAAAAGAAAGCTAACAAGGCTACTCAAAACAGTTTGGGTGGAAAATGGCGTCCTCTGTGTCCAAAATCAAAACACATAACATAAATCTATAAACCTAAGCATTTAGTGAGCTGGCTGCGTTCTTTTGCTAACCTTGTAGCTGCCAGTTTATTTATGTTGTTGTGGTGTTTTTGTCAGCACTGCAGTATAAACTTGTTGACACTTACTTGAGAGTCAGTTGACTTCTCAAGTCAACAAACAAACACACAGCTTCACATTCAGATCCTCAGTGTCACATTAACTGAGAGTCAACGAATGGATGCATAAAACTTTCATTTGTTCACTCTCTTCAGTTACAAATGGATAAAAACTCATGTGTTTTAACCATAGTTTCTAAATATGTAATTTTGCTTGGACAACGACAAAGAAAAGCTGGACAAGTGAAAATGTAAATACACTTTTATGAGGTCTAATGAGGTCTTCCTTGTTGTTGAACTTGAAAATGGATTATCTCCACTTACATGACCGCCATTGATTTGTCCCCAGAGAACTCTTGATAATGTGACAGCTATTTGAATACACACACAGTGTAAAAGTCAACAATGACTGCTGCTTGTTTTGTTCTTAGAACAGCAGAGCCGTTTGCTATTGTTGTGACATCATGTATAAGGGCTGTGTGAATTTGAGCCAAGCCACTTAACATGTGACAAACATAACTACAAATAACACTGACAAAAACCAACTTAAAAAAAAAAAAGTTTTATGTTTGCCGCAGAGATGTCGCAAACTTATTAGACCATATGTAGCAGAGTAGCTCAGCCTGAAGCCCAAAAGCCTAACGTCTCCTCTAGGCCAAAGGGGATTCCCTCTTGGGCCAAGCAGGTTTCCCATGCAGGACACCCGGGTTTCAATCTTGGGTGTCACACCTATGCATATTAAAAGGGTATATCTAGGTCATAAGCACCCCCCCCTGTGTTCACACAGCCAGCTACTTTGCAGGGTAACACAGTGGCAACTTATTGCAGTTGACACCATATAAATCGTACGCATCACAGTGTCCTCCATGGATTGATGACGTTGCTG
The DNA here is from genome assembly GCF_963280865.1 of Gymnoscopelus braueri. Classification (NCBI taxonomy): domain Eukaryota; kingdom Metazoa; phylum Chordata; class Actinopteri; order Myctophiformes; family Myctophidae; genus Gymnoscopelus; species Gymnoscopelus braueri. Next base: position 9,171,472 of record NC_137613.1, read on the forward strand.
TGAATCACGGATATGTTAGTTCTTCTTCTATACATTTATTTCTGCATGTTAGACATTAAGCCACGCACTCCTCCATCTCAAGAGAGCTGCTGTTTGATGGACACATTATGTGTTTATTTTTGACAACTTCACCATTTGTGGAACCTTGGTGCGACATGGCAGATCACCGTAGCAGCAATGGGTTAGGCCTCTACTGGCTACTGTATTTCTCTACCTTGTTTGGCAGAGAAGTAAAGATCCAGCTCTAATCCTTGTTCTCGATGGAGGAGGAAGGGCCAAATAAACCAGATAAAGTCACAACATGCAGGTTTCGCTTTAGAGACAAATTGAAAACAATCTTGACTCATGAGTCATGACAAATTGTTTCCTCCGCCTGAGAAACTAACATATTATCTGCCACTCTTTCTATAACGGCTCAGTGTCGTGGGCAGATTAATGCACAATTACACCCCTAAACAAGTTACCAGACAATGGACTGTAAGAATGTATGGTATGTAGGCCCGGCAGAGAGGTAGCCTACTAAGTAAGCGACGATGATAATGGGCTGTTAGTGCTGTGGGTAGATGAACTTCACCATTGTGGTTCATCTCAAGGCCCTCTGTTATGTGGACATGGTGGGCTTGGACTTCTTTGATGGTCTCACCCATAATAAGCACACAGAATCATGTTTACTACATTCTATAAATTAAGGTCAAATAAATAATTCTAACAACAACTGCATAATAGGCCTCAAATGATGACCGATGGTGCGTTATTTGCCTGCCTATGCTCTCTTTAAAACATAATGTGATGTGACTGCACAGCGTGCTGCTGAGTCAGAAGCCAAATATTTTGTGTTGTTTCAAACGCGGTGTTAAGGTACCACAGTATCTGCCACAAAAAGCAGGAAGGAGCTTGTTGGGAGTTACCATTAATTCATAGTTGCAGAGGGAATGGCTCGGAAGGAGTAGCTAATAGGAGTTCTCTAACCCATTAAGAGCAGGAACGCATCTGCGTGTCATTTTAAGATTTCTTTGGGCTATTTTTTTTAAAACAAGGTGTGAAAATGTGTGCAAATCTTTGAATATATATATATACTGTATATACACATTTTTAACTCAAATCTTTGCTTCTGGGGGTCCCTGGAACAAAATATGTTCAGATGGGGGTCCGCGGCCAAATACATATAATTTTGGGGTTCCTTGACATGAAAAAGTTTGAGAACCACTAATATATATAACAACATATGTTTTTTCCCCAAAAAAACTGTTAGGATTTAGAAGACATTTGTGGAATCCCCCAGAAGCAAAGATTTGAGTTACAAATGTTCGCTTTTAAAAAAAGATATATTTTGAAAGATTTGCACAAATTTTTACAATGTTTTTTTCAAAAATAACAGATCCACAAGCTCATGGCGTGGCACTCGGTGCCGCGCTATGAGCTCGTAGATCTGTTATTTTTGAATAGCCAAAGAAATCTTAAAAATGACACAGACACGTTCCCGGTCTTATTGGGTTAAATACGAAGAAGGGGAAAAAATATCGTCACTGACAATTGAAAGTGACGACAGTGTAAAAATCCCACTAGTTCACTAACTCAAAGCAACATTGCCACAGCCATCCGTCGTTGTTGTTGCTGCTGCACACAATGTCAGCCATGTGTGGTTTTGTGTTTTTGTTTGTTTCTGTAGCCTCTTGCAGCTGAAGTCCTGATATAGTGACACACAGCAGGACCCAGGGGATCTGACGAGGTCATGGCCAACCGGGGAGGAGCTACGAGACCCAACGGACCCAACGCCGGGAACAAGATCTGCCAGTTCAAGCTGGTGCTGCTGGGCGAGTCGGCCGTGGGCAAGTCCAGCCTGGTGCTCCGCTTCGTCAAGGGCCAGTTCCACGAGTTCCAGGAGAGCACGATAGGAGGTGAGCTGCTGCCGCGCTGACTGGACACTCAGCCTGCGTCCAGTTGGTCCTTGTGGGGGTACCAGGGGCTCCCCAGCTAAATGAGTTAATATAGCATCACAATCATTTTAACCACTTAAACCATATTTTATACTTTGGCTATTAACCCATTAAGACCTGGAACTGTGTCATTTTTAGATTTGAGCAAAAAAGCATTATTTTACACTTTGGGCTATTCAAAAATAGCAGATATACAAGCTCATAGCGCGGCACCGAGTGCCGCGCTATGAGCTTGTAGATCTGCTATTTTTGAAAATTTGTGAAAATGTGTGCAAATCTTTGAATATATATATTTTTAAAGCGAACATTTCTAACTCAAATCTTTGCTTCTGGGGGTCCCTGGAACAACATATTTTGATGGGGGTCCACGGCCAAATACATATCATTTTGGGGGTCCTTGACATGAAAAAGATTGAGCACCACTGATATAGAAACATACGTTTTTCAGAAAATTGTTGGGATTTAGGAGACATTTAGAATTGGCTTCAGGTCTCAATGGGTTAAAAAATAGCAGATATACAAGCTCATTGTGCAGAGTGCCGCGCTATGAGCTTGTAGATCTGCTATTTTTGAAAAATCGTAAAAATGTGTGCAAACCTTTTGAATATATATATTTTTAAAGCGAACATTTGTTACTCAAATCTTTGCTTCTGGGGGTCCGTGGAACAAAATATTTTGAGATGGGAGTCCGTGGCCAAATACTTATCATTTTGGGTGGTCCTTGACATGAAAAAGTTTGAGAACCACTGCGGTAGAGGGTCGAAGGGACGCTTGTATCTTCAGTGCCGTGCTTGAAACTGATTTTGCCCCTAATTCAAATACTCACTGGGCGTCTGCGGGTCCTTAAAAAGTCTTAAATAGTCTTAATTTTATATTTATTTAAAAGTAGCCTAAAAAGATTCAAGGTTCAATTGTTTCAAATAGTTTTTGAAAGGTCTTAAATATTTTTTGAGGTGATGTATTTCCAGTGTATTATGAGTTTTGCTCATAGTACATAATGTGATTAAACTGAAAGAAAACCAAATGTTATACAGATTTCTTTTTTATGCAAAAAGGTCACGTGACTGCAAGAGTTTGCGGGTGCTTCTAATTTACATTAGCAATGGCAATTGAAGGCAACAGTTCTGTAGTAGTACTCTATCAGTAAGAGTGATTCTGAGTTTCTGACGGGACAAACTTTCTGCTTCAGTTGGATTAACACAAGTGAGGTAACTGTCTGCGTTCTCTGTAAGATAGCCAAGGTAGCAAATGAACGGCTTTGTGGATAGATGCAAGTTTAACGATAAATAGCTTTAGAAAAACTAATATTCATCGTGGTTAAAACCTGTGCAGCAGTTGCAAGTTTTGTGTAAAATTTCATTCTGGGTGGCATTAAAATGTCTTACAAAAATGTTAACCCATTAAGACTAGGAACGCATCTGTATCATTTTAGATTTCTTTGGCTATTCAAAAATAGCAGATATACAAGCTCGTAGCGTGGCACCGAGTGCCACGCTACGAGCTTGTATATCTGCTATTTTTGAAAAATCTTTGACAATTGGTGCAAATCTTTGAATATATAGATTTTTAAAGCGAACATTTGTAACTCAAATCTTTGCTTCTGGGGGTCCCTGGAACAACATATTTTGAGATGGGGGTCCGCAAACGAATCATTTTGGCGGTCCTTGACATGAAAAGTTCGAGAACCACTGATATAGCAACATACGTTTTTTTTTTCCAATAAACTGTTAAGATTTTGAAGATATTTGTTGAATCGGCCTCAGGTCTTAATGGGTTAAATTACATTTCCTGATAAACACATACACCTTGAATCACCTAACTAACCATATCCTGCTTTTCCCTAAAAGTCAACATCTGAGCCAGAATGTGTATATATGAACCAAATGGGATATTGGATAGTGCTAGGGGGTTTGGTCCATTCATTGACAGTAGTTGCAGCTCACTGTGCATGGCATTGTGAAAGGGTACTTGTGCAATGATGGATTTTAATCCAACACTGTTCTCTGTCCTCACAGCGGCCTTCCTGACCCAGACGGTGTGTCTAGACGACACCACGGTCAAGTTCGAGATCTGGGACACCGCGGGCCAGGAGCGTTACCACAGCCTGGCACCCATGTACTACAGAGGGGCCCAGGCCGCCATCGTGGTCTACGACATCACAAACGAGGCATGTTTTGATGATCGTGAGCTTGTGGATCTGTTATTTTCTTTTTAAATCATGAAAGGTTTAGCAAATCTGTGAATAGTTTTTAAAGCGAATATTTGTAACTCAAATCTTTGCTTCTGGGGGATTCTACAAAATGACTTCTAAATCCTAACATGTTGCTATAATATCAGTGGTTCTCAAAGGACCCCCAAAATATGTATTTGGCCGCGGACCCCCATCTCAAAATATTTTGTTCCTGGGACCCCCAGAAGCAAAGATTTGAGTTACAAATGTTCGCTTTAGAGAAATGCATATATTAAAAATGCACCGCTATGAGCTTGTGTATCTGCTAGCTTAAAAAGACGAGTTCCTACCCGACCCCCTAATATAGCAGCATACCACCAGGCGATTTCCTGTGAACATTTCCATGCAAGCATGGCAGACAGGATTGGGCTTTCTTTACGAAGACGGGTGAAAAGGGATAAATACAATTCATGCAACAAAACTGTTGCGTGAAAGGGAAGTGATAGCAGCATCCTCTTTGAACATGAAAACAACGTGGTGTGAATGTGAAGCGGTGCGGTGTATTTTGACCTTTTGAGGAAAGTGACTGCTAGCCAAGCCACAAACCACTTGTCTCAGAAGATGAAGCGATTCTGAAAACTTAACTTTTACCGTCTTGACAAGCGTGGGAGCCGATAATTTCTGTTGACCGCAACAAAGTAATGTATCATATCGCAACACAGTAACATCCACGTTTAGGTATAATAGTATCATGCTGGGAACTGTTGTACGTAACGTGCTGTGTGGAGAATAAATGGTCAAACGCAAAAGGATTGGAGTGGACCTGAATTCTTGTGCATGCGTGACGTGTCATACAAGTGTCTCTCTCCCATGTTTAGCTCCTCGCTGCCTTTTTAAACAGCCGCAATAATCCCTAATACCATCGCTGTCCGTTTTGCTTCTGTTCCAGGAGTCCTTTGCACGGGCCAAGAACTGGGTGAAGGAGCTGCAGAGACAAGCCAGCCCCAACATAGTCATCGCTCTGTCAGGCAACAAGGCTGACCTCGCCAACAAGAGAGCTGTCGACTTCCAGGTCAGGACAAATGATTTGTTCACTGAGTGTGTGACCCCATTTCACCTTACTTAACAATCAAAGTCTTAGTTAACCCGTTCAATCCGGGAACTCATCTGTCTTTTTAGATTTCTTTTGGCGATAAAAAAATAGCAGATCTATAAGCTCATAGCGCGGCACCGAGTGCCGTGCTATGAGCTTGTAGATCTGCTATTTTTTGAAAAAAATCATGATCATTTGTGCAAATCTTTGAATATATATTTTTGAAGTGAACATTTGTAAAATATTTTGTTCCAGGGACCCCCTGAAGGAAAGATTTGAGAAAATATTCAAACGTTCGCTTTAAAAAATATATATTCAAAGATTTGGACTAATTTTCAAGATTTTAGCAGATCTACAAGCTCTCGCGGCACTCGGTGCCGCGCTATGAGCTTGTAGATCTGCTATTTTTGAATAGCCAAAATAAATCTAAAATTACAAGATGCTTTCCCGGTTTGAATGGGTTGAGGCACTTTTCCAATGCATGATACTGGCTCAACTTGACTCTAGTCGCCTTTTTTGGGGGGGGGATTCCATGGGGCAAAAGTTGTGGATAGTACCTGGTATCTGTTTGGCATCCCCTCCGTCAAAGTTCCAAGGGAGCCGAGACGTTACCAGAAGGTGACGTGGAAACACTGCAGACTAACGGACTAGTCGTAGATAGTCGTCACTATAGCGTGACTGACGACGATATAACCTATAACTGCGTGTCAGCTCTTGAATATTGTTAAACCTTTCGACTAGCCATCGTCAATGTGGAACGAATCAATACTGAGCAACCGACCGTGGCCTATTTTGTTGCCTAAAACGTTATCAGAAACCGCCATTGTTCTTCAGCTCCCTCCTCCTGCGCAGAGGCTTGGATGTTGATCTGTGATCACTCAGCTACATTGAGGGGGTAGAAAATGGAATTCCTGGTACCAGAAAGCAAGTAGCTTTTGAGTTGAGCCCCCAGTACCACACGGTGAAAAAGCGGCATTAACCCATTTAGGGCGGGAACCCCTATTTGTAACTATACCTTTCAAGACGGGAACCCCTTTTTGAGGTAGTTTTTGCCATGTACATAATATAGCAACATACATTTGTTGCAATTTTTTGAATAAATATTTGAAGTTTTTCAGAAAACTTGGGTCAGGATTTAGAAGGTGTTTTTTAGAATCGGGCTCAGGTCTAAATCTTTCATGTCCCTTTTCGGCAAGCAGCTCTGACTGTGACTTCCTTGTCTTCACCTTTTTTACGTATAGAGCACCGCTGAGGTAATTTACACATCCTACCTGGTTCGCGTCAAATAAGAACTGTGTTCCAAAAATAAACAAATGACCCCGGCGGTTTGACTCTTATGGATATGAAGCATCAACTGACGGTGAGAAAACGCTAATGTTACTTCCGCCGAATTAGTAACATTTTCGCCAGAAACAGACTGTATCAAATGTAAGTGACTGACTATCATAAACGATACAGAACCTCCTCGCTGACAATATCGCCGAGACGGTTTGTTTAATTTTGGACCACAATTCTTATATGAGACGATTCTAAGACGACCCAATGTTATTCTCCATAGAGAAATGACTTTACGAACCAGGGGATGAACGAGTGACGTCAGGACTTCTGTACTCTATTCTTTTTAAACTTAAGCCCTTTGCTCCTCTAGGGCAGTGGTTCTCAAACATTTTTGGCTCAGGTCACCCCTGTGATTAACCTTTTTCATCCACGGCGCCCCTTGAATTACTTTATAGCACCTTTGTCATATTAACGGGAAATATGTACATCTTTCCCCCCAAAAAATACAGTATGTCACGAGGACAATTGGAGAGAATATTTGTTTACATTATTTAGGACAGACTGAACATAACTTTTATACTTGGCGTTTAACCACTTAAATCCCAGCATTCCTATTCTGGGGGGAACATTCACCAAAAATAGCCAATCTACAAGCTCACAACGCGTCACGTTGTGACGCGTTGTGAGCTTGTAGATCGGCTATATTTGGTGAAGAGACTTGGTGTACTGTAGGCTAACCACTAAGTGGTTAAACTTGAGTGACATTGATAAATTCCAAATATTATCAAAGTATTTTTTTGAGGCACCCCTGGACTTAACACATTGAGTGCCAAAAACGGTCCGGACCGTTTTTGAGAAGCCATGCGTTGTGTGCCAAAAACGGTTATGACCGTTTTTGGGGGAAAAACTTTTTTTAATTAAAAACATTTTTTTTTCCCTTCACAGCACCAGGAGATATCATTTTTCGAAGACTCCAATCCACTTCCTGGTTAACTTATGACTTCAAAAGCCTGTATCTCGGCTCCTGTGTACTTTTTTTCTAAAATATGTATTTTTGACTATTTTCGACTATTTTCAACTGGCTGCAACTATGGAGCGGATTACCTAATGTTTTTTAATTTTTCCCCCCGATTGTACGAGACCTCTATGTGTGTAATGAGGGGATCACCTTGAGGACGGTGATCACTGAAAATATTTTGTGACTACTTGAAAAAGGTTAAAAAATAGTTAATTATCCAGGCACCGACTGTACCCTGTTTAAAAAAAACCCTGGCACTCAATGTGTTAAGTCAAGGCACCCTAGGGTGCCGCGGCACCCACTTTGAGAAGCCCTGCTCTAGGGTGCATGGGCCGTTGATAAATGTTCACTCCCTGCACCTTTTTCCACATGTAATTGTCTCCACATGAAAGCGTGGTACTGTACTGTACTGTATGTGTGTGTGTGTATGTGTGCGTGCGTGCGTATGTAGGTTGTGAAGTAATTGCTGTTGTGTTGACAGGACGCCCAGTCGTATGCAGACGACAACAGCTTACTGTTCATGGAGACGTCGGCAAAGACATCTATGAACGTGAACGAGATCTTCATGGCCATCGGTAGGTTGACTCCTCCTCCTGCCATCTGGGCCTTTTTAGAATGTCGCTGAAACCTTGCATGTCCACAAGCATTACTTTTCAGGAAATGGAAAAAACTAAACTGCGTTCCAATGGATCCAAGGTAGTTATAATTTAGTCCAGGGGTCTTCAACGTTTTCAGGCCAAGGACCCCCTAGCTGAGAGAGAGATGAAGCAGGGACCCCCTCTATATTGTATAAAATTGTGTTTCGGATCAACTTTTGCTGCTCTTTTTTCCCTCTACACCTATGACTCGTTGCCAAAAATAGCCGATCTACAAGCTCACAACGCCTCGCGCTGCGAGGCGTTGTGAGCTTGTAGATCTGCTATTTTTGGCTAAAGTTCTCCTCAGAAAAGGGATGCTAGGCCAGGGTACCCTCCCTGCCAGCACGAGAAATCCCGAGTTTTTACTTTTGACTGTGGTCGCGCTATACTGTTTATTTTTCATGATCACTTTCGCTTCCTGACTCCTTCAGACTCATTGGGTTCCGGTTTCATGACGCAGATTCCGTTTCCGGTTCTCATTTTTTTCCCGCGGTCATTTTCAGCCAGAATAGGGAAAGTCACGGTTTTTCACACGGTATAAAAAACGAACGGAGAGGTCCACTTCTGTTCTCTTTGGTCTGGGTGACGATCAGTCATCGTAGTCGTGTATCACATCGTATTTTACCCCGATCACAGATTGTCGAAAAGGTCACATCCGTTTTTTTACCGGATGTGACGTAGGCCTGTTTGGGAGGGGGTGAGCGAGTCAGCGAGGTAATCAATGTGTCGATTTGCTGCTCTCTACTGGTAGAACTGTCGTAGGTGTTTAAATTGCAGAAGACAAGCTATTTGAAAATTAAATTACAAAATAGCAAAAAAATAAAAAACGAAAATTGCTGGCACTGGGGGAGTACTTTATGAAAATACTCTTGGCAGTGAAAGAGTTAATGTAAAAAAAAAAATCCTATCACACAAAGATTTGGCGGACCCCCTGTTGAAGACCCCTGATTTAGTCACAAGATCTTGTTAATACTTTTCATCGGTTAGATATTTATAAAACCCACTGTAAAAAAAATAATAATCCTGAAATGGCAAAAAAACTGCTGATCAACATTGTGAGCTTGTAGAGCTGCAATTTCTGCTTCTTTTGTGTGACACTGTTGCACTAAAAAGTAGGGCTTTAATTTACATGGAGAGGTACAAGGTTTCTGCCTGACAGCGACTATATTACCCGTTGTGGATGAGGCGGGCGGATGAAAATAAATCAATGCATTTGCAGAGGTCTGAAAAACAGAACATTTTAAATAACTCGTATGAATAATTAGCAGTGCTGCTTTACACACTTCTGTTTTTCAAAGCGACCGTCAGCAGTTCTTGGTTCTAATATGGGACGCACGCTGCTTTCTCTGCCAGCAGTGACCGAGGTTAAACCAACTCTACTTGCATCATTACTCATGGCCGATATTAACCCTTTAAGGCCTGAGGTTCCGATTCTACAAATATCTTCTAAATCCTAACAGTTTTTTGGAAAAAAAAACGTATGTTATGCTGTGTCAGTGGTTCTCAAACTTTTTCATGTCAAGGACCGCAAAATGTATATGTATTTGGCCGCGGACCCCCATCTCATTCCAGGGACCCCCCAGAAGCAAAGATTTGAGTCACAAATGTTCGCTTTGAAAATATATATATTCAAAGATGTGCACGCATTTTCTTGATTTTTCTAAAAATAGCAGATCTACAAGCTCGTAGCGCAGCACTCGGTGCCGCGCTACAAGCTTGTATATCTGCTATTTTTGAATAGCCAAAGTGTAAAAATAACCCTTTTATTTGCTCAAATAAAAGGGTTAATGTTAACATTATCCTGTTCGATTTATCCAACGTATGAATCAAATCAAATCAAATCCAATTCCAATGTTGCCAGCTGCCACAGAATCTGTAAATATTTGGTGTGTTTTAGTGGGCACCTAAACATTGTGTTTTTTCCCCCAAAAAGAATAAACGTATGCTGTGGAAAATGGTCAGAAATAAAGTAAAGTGTACATGATTTGAACGGTACATTATCAGACCTAAATTTAACCCTTCAACGTCTTGTTTATGCCCAAAATGACTGGCCTATCCACAGGTTTGTAGCAATTTGTAGATGTATGAAATGTCATACAAAAATATTTTATGTATTTGACCCCCATTTATGAAATAAAAGTACCATAAATAAGAAAAAACTAAGGTGCCCAGAGGTCTCTGTACCGGTTAGCCTTAAAAACAAGCAGCATGATAAAAGGGGAAAGGAAGTTAGGTTCGTTTTTAAATGGCTTGCCTTTTTAAAAGCAAAACAAAAACTAAAGCCGTCGCTCTGAAATCTTACCTGATAAAGAGACCACTAGGAAACCACAAGGTGTGGAAATGTTTTTTCAGAAACTGCGATGACTTTATTTAGACGCGGTTCACCTTTCAGGCTCCGTCTGTACTGAGACAGTTGCCTTCTCATACAGGACAATTTGATGATACATTTGCTGTGTTTTAAGGCTTGTGATGTTGCACTGCAATTCTAATTTATATAACCATGACGTCACGCTACACTAGTCCAAAAAAGACCTGGAACGCATCCGTGTCATTTTTAGATTTGAGCTAAAAAAAAGCATTATTTTACACTTTGGCTATTTAAAAATAGCAGATATACAAGCTCATAGCGCGGCACCGAGTGCCGCGCTACGAGCTTGTATATCTGCTATTTTTTTTAAATCAAGAAGATTTGTGCAAATCTTTGAATAAACATTTTTTAAAGCGAACATTTGCAACTAAAATATTAGCTTTTGGGGGGTCCCTGGAACAAAATATTTTGAGATGGGGCTCCGCGGACAAATACATATCATTTTGGGGGTCCTTGACATGAAAAAGTTTGAGCACCAATGATATAGAAACATTAGTATTTTCAGAAAACTGTTGGGATTTAGAAGACATTTTGCAGAATCAGTCCCAGGTCTTAAAGGGTTAATGCACATATAAAGTGTTTATCTTTCTGGGTCATACCAGGTCGCAGAATATGGCCGATAAGGAACATGCTGGTTTATTGCACTCATATAATGTAGAACTTGAGGACATGTTTATTTATTCACCGTTGTAATCTTTTTTTTTTATTGGTAATTTAACTAACGTTAATCTCATGCCCCCTTCTTCAGCAAAGAGATTGCCTAAGAGCGAGCCGCAGGCTGCAGGAGGCGCCAACAGCGGGCGGAACCGGGGCGTGGACCTGACGGAAGCCGCCCAGCCAGCCAAGGCCCCATGCTGCAGTACCTAAAACGTGAAGAAGAACGCCCGGCCCCCCACCTTCCTTCCTCTCTCCTCCTCCTCGTCCTCCTCGTCCTCCTCCTCAGCCCAGTACAGTAGTAGAACTAATGCGACGATGCCTCGAAGCGCCACTAAGCGTTTACTAACGCGACGTGTGGCATGCGCCACCCAGCCCCCCCCCCCCCTTGACGTGCAAAATGACAAAAGGTGCCCTCGAAACCCCCCATACCCCCCCCCCTCCCCCCTAAACCCTTCACACTGACCTGTTTAACATTTTGCCCCCTCACCCCCTGTTTCCCCCCTCTTTGTGATTCTACTGTTACTCATTGAGACCTTAGCAATTGTCCTTGCCTCTCTACAGCTCTCTCCATTATAATTGTTATTACTGATAATAACAGACGCCCCCCCCCCCCCCCCCATCTCCATGTGTTTGGTATGATGAGCAGATCTGAGAGGCTATAGGCTCTGACTGGAGGCTCTTTATCTGTTCTGGGATAAAAAACTAAAGACTCTTGTCGCTGCATCTTCACTAACGGTCCTTTCTTTTTCTTCTTTAAAAAAACATTTTGTTTCTATTGTTTGTTTTTTTTGTTTTTTTTTGTATGTTGGAGTTATGGGTGCATGTGTAATTAATGAGGCCTAAAAGAGAAAAAGAGAAAAAGGTTTTAAACTTCTTCTGTCTTCAGTAGCACAGAGAAGAAGAAGAAGAGGAGGAAGAGGAGGAGTGAGTTTGTGTACGCGTGAGAGAGTGTGTTGAGGGAAGACGGGCGAGGAGGAGGAGGAAGAGTGAATCTTTATGAGTTCCGCAGCTCTCTCTCTGTGACTCGCTTTTTTATCCGCAGCTCGACAAAGACTTGACCGCTGGGTTCTCTCTTTCTCCGTCTCCCCGCACTCCCTCCCCTTCTGGTTTCTTTCTAGCAAGTATCGTATGTTCCATGCGCTCCCCCCCCCCCCCCACTGACTAAACCCGAAGTAGCACTAGTTCACCTACCCCCCCCCCTCGGACCCCCTTCGTTCCTACTGGCCTCCCCTTCAATGCCCCACAGGTCCCGTCTTCTGTAGGCCGTGCCTGCTTATAGCTGACCCCCCCTAGTGGCATCGTGCAATGTCTCACAGTATTTAACCTGTGACTTCAGTGTCTGCAAGGACCAACAACAACGCAACCCTATACCCCACAACAAGGTCTTAAGGGCCCCCCCCCCCCCCCCCCGTCTAAATGGCATCTCCAAGTCCCCCCCCCGATGCTACGGGTTTCCGACCTCAACTCGTCGCGGTTGGTTTGCAGTCGTGGTCATTGTGGTTACAAGGTCACCACGTCGTCGGCTCGTTTTCTCATATTGTCTCTCCCTCTGTGGTGTGGTTCCTGGATTTATGCAGACTACCTTTTCAGGTGTGTGGAGAAAAAAAGATGTGATGGGACAGGCTGCTGTTTTGTCTTTTTTTTTTTGTTTCTCCTTTTGTTTTTCGGGTTATTTGGGGTTATTTTCTTTTTTTACACCCAGTGACAAAAGGCGGTTTGATGCTATAGCGAGCGAGAGAACCTGCATTATCTTAACACTTTGGCTATTCAAAAATAGCAGATATACAAGCTCATAGCGCGGCACCGAGTGCCGCGCTACGAGCTTGTAGATCTGCTATTTTTGAAAAATCTTGGAAAAATCTTTTTTTAGATTTTTTTTCCCCCAAAAAACTGTTAGGATTTAGATTTTTTTTAAATAATCGCCTCAGTTAAGATCAGTTGACGCCGGCGTTCGTCACCTTCCGAGTCAGAGTCGCCCATCATCTATCTATCTATACATTAGGAAGTGCTTTAGACACATTGGTTTGTGTTAACCCCCCCCCCCCCCCCCCCGTGAACAGAGTTGGACCCTGGGGCTGAAATCCATCCATAGACTCGCTCCAAACATAACGTAGCACCACTGATGTGTACGCTATAACGGCTCTATTATTTTCAAGCTCACAACGTGTCGTGATGCGACACGTTGTGAGCTTGTATATCACTTTTTTTTTATGTTCACCCATGCCCAAAATAGGGATACCAGGTTTTAAGTGGTTAAGAGAACACCCCCCCCCCCACACACACGCATTATTTCCCCCAGAGCCTTTCCTTTCCTCGCTGACTTGTACATCATTGTACATAACGAACCCACACACACATACACACAAACAAACACACAACCTGTTACAGCACTTCCTGTCACATGTCACTTATGTTCCTACCCAGCCTTGACCCCGCCCCTTCTCACCCAACAACAACATCATCATCATCATCATTATTATGTACAGACAAACGACAAACAAAAACACAGCTGGTCAATAACTCTGTTCCACAGGTTTCTGTCTTACTCATGCCTTGCACTAATGACGCTCATGAATATATCTTGTCATAATTACAGCCAGTGTGATATAAATATATATAAATATATAAATAATAAACTGTAAATAGGGTGTTGCAATGTAGTCTACTTTTTTTCGATTTACAATTGACAGGACTAATGCTTGCTAGGGAGTTGTCTAGATAATCATTTAAAAAAAGAAAAATACTGTACAGTTCGCAGAAAGAAGAAGAAAAAAAAATAACTGCCTCGGTCCGGGTTTGGAATTTTGTTGCTGATCTCTCTCTCCTTTTTTTTATTATGTATTTTTTCCCCCTTCCCACAAAAGATTGTTAAATTATAATCAGTGGTGGTCTTTATAAATGTGTATGTGTTATTAACAAATTAAATGGCATTTATTTAGTGGTATGTCTTGTACCTTTTTTTCAAAAGGAAGAAAAAAAACGATGTCCAAACGTTTTGGTTTCTATTTAGTTTTTTTTTTTAACATTCTCTACTTTTTCCGCACTTTGCACACTTTTTTGTTTGTCGTCTTTAATTCAGAGATATCAGGCTCACTGACGCCTATACCCGGACACTCCTCATAATCACAACTGGACATCCAGAGATTGAAAACTCTTAGTGGAGTCAGGCATAAGACAATAACTCAATTGGATTACCGTGTCTTGTCTGCGCAATGTGACGGTAATGTTGCAGGAACAATGTAACAACACAACCGTTTAGCCAGCTTGCTGGTGCATCAGAAAATGAAACAGTTAACACCTACTATGTATTTTTGTTTTATTATTATTTCTCCCCCCCCCCCCTTTTTTTTTGTTGCTGTGGACACTTAATTACAGCCGAAACATTTAAATGCAAGCATTTTACAGTACTGTTATGTCATGACCAAATAAATACTGAAATAAATTTGATCATATATTATTGTACTCAGGTTCATGTATGCATGTATGTGTGTGTCTGTGGTTATGTGTAGATTTGATTTGAATCTCAACAGAAGCAGGCCATGGATCTGTAAGGTGTTCTTTCTTCTAAACCCCTTCATTCACTGATTTTTCTCTCATGTTTGGTCTTGGCAGTATAGGTGATGGTTGAACAAACATACTCCTCCGGATCTGACAGAGCTGGGGGACAAACCTGTCCTCCTTGAGACCACCATCCCCCTTTCTCTATTTTAACCTTTGACAGGCTGACAGACAGACAGAGTTTTTTTTTAAGATGTTTTATTGATTGGATGAAACATTTGGTATCCTTACCGCTGTAAGGTTTCGGAAGATATATTTGTCCCAAACAATAATTTTTTGATTGTGATCATATTGCAGTTAATTTAACGAGTTTAAATGCTGTTAATATATTTTTAAGCCAACCTTTGGTCGATTTGGCATTTGGCAATGCATCCATTTCGGTATAACAATATAGCTCTTCATACAACCACACGCAGCAACACAATTAACCGCTTAAACCCCAGCATCGGTATTGTGGGGAAAGCTTTTGCTGAAAATAGCCGATCGACAAGCCCGCAACGCAAGGCAAATATCAGATCGACAAGCTCACAACGTGGCACTATTTTCTTTCCCCACTATAACAGAAAACGGAAAATACACTAGTATTGAGCCCTGAGGAACACCGGTTACCCATATGGGGTTTAAGTGGTTTAGATGTCTTTCAGATTTAATTTGACCTTGACTTTTTTGCGTTTTGTGACCTCCCCCGCCCCCCCCCCCCCAGTTCTAGTGGATGATGATGATGATGGGCCTATCCCACTTTGTATGAGTCCCCTAGCGGAGGAAAAGGGTTCCTACAGGCGAGAGAAATTAAAAAAATAAAGGATGAGCGCCATGTCTGATCCTCCGGTTGCGGAGGAATAGAAAAAGGAACCAAGACACACCAAGAAGAACCACGATCATTTCCCCCCCCGGGCCGGGGGATCAACCATCATCATCATCATCATCATCCCGACAAGGTTTCCTCCAGGATGGCCGAGACGAGCGCCGGCGGTGGGATCCAGCAGGGTTCCCCGGCCATCGGAGCCTCCGGCTCGGCTCCGGCCGCCCCGGGAGCCGGGGGCACGGAGGGAGGCATCGCGCTGAGGAAGGCGCAGCTCCGCGGCTCTCCTCGCCCCAAGAAGCTAGAGAAGCTCGGCGTGTATTCCTCCTGCAAAGTAACGCTCTTCTTCTAAACCGATGATTATTTATTTAGCATTTTCAACTTGTTCTTTTATAACGTGTCGTATTTTCCGGATGGCTTTGCTGCGTTGCAATACTTTTCTGTTTTTTTTTTTTTGCAGAAAAAGGCAAAGCACAGCAAAGGAAGCCATTGCCGCACTTCATTTTTTTTTTTTTTTTGCATTTTGCTAAAACACAAGCCAGCTTTTTTTTTTTGTTGTAAAATGTCTATAAATACCATAAAATTGATGATATTTCTAATTGTAATATGCATGTATTTTTTTTCCGCTGGGGGCCGGACGGAGCTCCCATGCATTACAGTGTTGCTACAATGTATCTGTGTGTGTGTGTGTGTGTGTGTGTGTGTGTGTGTGTGTGTGTGTGGGGGGGGGGGGTGGTTACAGTGAAGCAACGTAAACAGAGGGCTTGACGCTCTGTCACAATCCTCTCTGTCAGAAAAAGAGCAACAAACCACATGACCGATTATTTTCCTACTTGCAGGAATGACATATTAAATGTCATTTCTTGGGGTTTGTTGTTGTTATGATGAGGAGGATGGTGGTCGTTCTGCAGAGAGAGGTAGAGAGAGGTAGAGAGAGAGAGAGAGAGAGAGAGAGAGAGAGAGGGACGGTGGTGGTGTCTTTGTTTTGACAGGGTGACAGCTGCCGGAGGGGCGGAGTTTGTTGTTGTTTCTAGGCGCATGGAGGGCCTCCTCCAGCTGATAGTGACAAGGCCGCTGGCCCCGCCCCCCCCCCTATGAGGCCCACTGGGCCTTAATGCTTCAATAGAACAACAATAACACATTTATTTATCTGTATGAGGCACACTGGGCCTTAATGCTTCAATAGAACAACAATAACACATTTATTTATCTGTATGAGGCACACTGGGCCTTAATGCTTCAATAGAACAACAATAACACATTTATTTATCTGTATGAGGCACACTGGGCCTTAATGCTTCAATAGAACAACAATAACACATTTATTTATCTGTATGAGGCACACTGGGCCTTAATGCTTCTATAGAACAACAATAATAACACATTTATTTATCTGTATGAGGCACACTGGGCCTTAATGCTTCAATAGAACAACAATAATAACACATTTATTTATCTATATGAGGCACACTGGGCCTTAATGCTTCAATAGAACAACAATAACACATTTATTTATCTGTATGAGGCACACTGGGCCTTAATGCTTCAATAGAACAACAATAACACATTTATTTATCTATATGAGGCACACTGGGCCTTAATGCTTCTATAGAACAACAATAATAACAACACATTTATTTATCTGTATGAGGCACACTGGGCCTTAATGCTTCAATAGAACAACAATAACACATTTATTTATCTGTATGAGGCACACTGGGCCTTAATGCTTCTATAGAACAACAATAATAACACATTTATTTATCTGTATGAGGCACACTGGGCCTTAATGTTTCTATAGAACAACAATAATAACACATTTATTTATCTGTATGAGGCACACTGGGCCTTAATGCTTCAATAGAACAACAATAACACATTTATTTATCTGTATGAGGCACACTGGGCCTTAATGCTTCAATAGAACAACAATAACACATTTATTTATCTATATGAGGCACACTGGGCCTTAATGCTTCAATAGAACAACAATAACACATTTATTTATCTATATGAGGCACACTGGGCCTTAATGCTTCAATAGAACAACAATAATAACACATTTATTTATCTGTATGAGGCACACTGGGCCTTAATGCTTCAATAGAACAACAATAACACATTCATTTATCCAGTGGTGGAAAAAATACTCACATTTTTACAGTTACCTAAGGCTCGCCCCCAAACACGCTCGCCCCCATTTATTTTTTGCGGACCAGTGGTTCTTGTATTCTTGTATTTGTTTTAGTGAGGTTAGGAATAAGGTTAGGTTTAGGCATAGTTTTACTGAGGTTAAGGTTAGAAATAAGTGCAGAGTTTTACTCGGGTCAAGTTTAGGAATAAGCTTAGGTTTAGGCATAGCTTTACTGAGGTTAAGGTTAGAAATAAGTGCATAGTTTTACTCAGGTCAAGTTTAGGAATAAGGTTAGGTTTAGGCATAGTTTTTTTGAGGTTAAGGTTAGGAATAAGGTTAGGTTTTGGCATAGTTTTTTTGAGGTTAAGGTTAGGAATAAGGTTAGGTTTAGGCATAGTTTTACTGAGGTTACGGTTAGGAATAAGGTTAGGTTTAGGCATAGTTTTACGGAGGTTACGGTTAGGAATAAGGTTAGGTTTAGGCATAGTTTTACTGAGGTTAAGGTCAGGAATAAGGTTAGGTTTAGGCATAGTTTTACTGAGGTTACGGTTAGGAATAAGGTTAGGTTTAGGCATAGTTTTACTGAGGTTAAGGTTAGGAATAAGGTTAGGTTTAGGCATAGTTTTACTGAGGTTAAGGTTAGGAATAAGGTTAGGTTTAGGCATAGTTTTACTGAGGTTACGGTTAGGAATAAGGTTAGGTTTAGGCATAGTTTTACTGAGGTTACGGTTAGGAATAAGGTTAGGTTTAGGCATAGGTTTACTGAGGTTACGTTTAGGAATACCAGGTGAATACCGCCAGATTTTTCCTGGGGCGTCCATTTCAGGGATACCAAATGGACCTATAATTTGGTTCCATTTTCACCCTCTCAGAGTTACAGAACTGTAGGGCTCCCCGGACAACAACAACAACAACCCCATGTTGAGAACCAATATTTAGAGGCCTCACTAAGTTTTTGGAACATTTGTAAACACATAGCCTCGGTACCCAGGCTTTTTTTTGTAGGCTCACATGACCAGGGGGTTTCTAGGCAAACTAGGCAGTTGCCTGCATTTCTTTAACCACAGATAACTGAAAGATGTTTAATACGTTACAATCTGTAGCTATTCAATTTCTTATACGAAGCCAATAGGCTAGGGGATTTCTCAGTCATGTATTATGTTAAAGCTGCAATCCGTAAGTGTCACGTTTCCTATTTTCTAACCGCTAAAAAGCATTGCACACCTGCTTTTTTGTATTGTGATTATAATAAAGTTAAAGTGTCAGTTTCCCAGATGACGGGAAATTTTCATTTTCTTTTGATAGGGGGGGCGGGTTGGTGATCTTGCCTAAGGGTGCCAGGACCCCAGGATCCATACAGCCACAGAACAGTTCTGATTCATTGATTGATTGATTGATTGATTGAATACTTTATTAACAAGATCGTCAAAAGTAACGCTAAAAAGATAAACGCATTGTGGTCCATTGTACTCAGTTCATCAGTAAGACATACAAAAGTAACGTGCATTACATCGCATAAGGGTAAAAGCTCCAGTAGCAGAAAAATATATTCTGTATTTACAGAGAAAGTAGGGGAGGGGGAGGGGGAGGGGGAGGGGGCTAGGAAGCCTGTGTTGTGGAAGCTATTTTCCCAGAATGTTCGCCCCCAAGAAAACATGAACGCTATAGGGTTCATGTGGTTAATAGATATGTAATTATTTCTTATTTTCTATACGATACGTTTAACGTGATTTTAAACTCTTCTCTCTGGACAGGCTGAAGGAGCCTGCAAGTGCAATGGCTGGAAGAGCCAGAACCCCCCTCCGACTCCCCCGCGAACCGACCAGCAGTCCAACGCGGTCAACCTGCAGGAGCCCTGTCGAAGCTGCTCTCACACCCTGGGTATGTTGTCATCCATCTCCGTCTGAGAGCTCTGGGGGAGATGGGGCTGAGCATGGGATGAATAATAAGACAGCAGAGGGAATCAGGAGAGGGATTAGGTGGGGAAAAGGAAGAGGAGATGACGGTAAAGGATGATATAGTGTCAAATAGATCCTGAAATGCCAAAAAAAAAACAATTCAATCATCAATTATTTGTGTGACAATCAGTGGTGGAAAGTAACTGAATACATTTACTTAAGTACTGTACTTCAGCACAATTTTGAGGCATTTTTACTTTACTGGAGTATTTCCAATTTTCAGTACTTTTACTTCTGCTCCACTACATCTCAGTGGCAAATATTGTGCTTTTACGCCACTACAATTATTTGACAGCTTTAGTTACTAGTTACTTTGCAGATTTAGATTATTATCACAAAACATACATTAACCACTTCAGCCCTATATGTATTTCGGCCATTTGAAAATAGCCGATCTACAAGCTCACAATGCGTCGCATCGCGACGCATTGTGAGCTTGTAGGTCTGCTATTTTCAAAAGATTTTTTTATACATTTTGAACTTGTGAAATGGGACATTCTACACGATGAGTACTTTCTACTTTTGGTACTTTAAGTACATTGTACTTTTACTCAAGCAAATTTTGAATTCCGGACTTTTACTTGTGACAGAGTATTTCTACATTGTAGTATTGATACTTTTACTTAAGTAAAACATGTGAGTACTTTTTCCACCACATGGGAGAGAGGGATTAGGTAGACTACAAGGAAGAGGAGATGACGGTAGGAGATGATAGTGTAAGATAGAGCCTGACATGCCAAAAAAACGCTGTATGTAAAACTAAAACAAATGTTAAAAGCCAGAACACAATAACATTTTCTTTTTAACACAGTCATGCTTTCAATAAACCAAAAATCTTTAACCATTGCGAGGCTATAGCAATATTTTCATATACTTATTTATATTAGAGCTAGGTTTAGGGATAACTTCACTAACGCAAATGTCTCAGGAATTAGTTATTTTCAGAAATGTAGTACAATGCCACTATACAGTATACAGTATACAGTCCAGATTATTTTGGGGAAAAGCGTATACAGTCTAATAACCATTTCATCCATTGAAAACGCGAGAGCGTACGACCACGCGCATCGTATCGCATCGTATACCCTCCGAAAAAACCTAGAACACACCACTGAATGTAATGTAATGGTGACAGCCCACTGCCTTAGTTCTCTTCCACTGCCCTGTGTCTCATGTACCCAGATTTGAGCCAAGAAAGGGCCAGCCTGACCCGAAGCATTCTGTTCTCTGACAACGTGATCCCACTGGGCTAAAGATATCTGGCTATTCCTTCACTGCAAAGCACTCTGTATTCACACAACACTGAAATGTTGAAATCACTATCACTCAGAACTCTGTGTTCAGGCCTGTAGAGTCACACTCATAATATTAGCAGTGTTACCATGGAATATCACTTTTCTTTAACCTATTAAAACCGGGAGCGCATCTGTGTAACCACTTTAACCATTTATTTTATACTTTGGCTATTCAAAAATAGCAGATCTACAAGCTCATAGCGCGGCTATGAGCTTCTAGATCTGCTATTTTTGAAAAATCTTTTATTAATGTTTTTAAAGCGAACATTTTTAACACAAATGTTTGCTTCTGGGGGGTCCCTGGAACAACATATTTTTTGATGAGGGTCCGCGGCCAAATACATATAATTTTGGGGGTCCTTGACATGAAAAGGTTTGAGAACCACTGATATTATAGCAACATAAGTGTTTTAAAAAAACATTTGTAGAATCCCCAGAAGCAAAGATTTGAGTTACAAATGTTCGCTTTAATTTTCGTGATTTTATTTTCTTCAAAAAATAGCAGATAGCCGCGCTATGAGCTTGTATATCTGCTATTTTTGAATAGCCAAAGTATAAGATAATGGTTAAAGTGGTTCAAATCTAAAATGACTGATGCTTTCCTGTCATCAATCGCAATTATTTGTGTGACAATCAATCGTAACATGTAATGATGGTGAAACATCATAGTCAGATGCCTTATTTATTTGATGTCTCCCCCCCGTCCCTTTCCATCCTCCCTCCTTCTGGCCAGGTGACCACGTGACCCACCTGGAGAACGTGTCGGAGGAGGAGATGAACAGACTTCTAGGGATCGTCCTGGACGTGGAATACCTCTACACGTGTGTCCACAAGGAGGAGGACGCAGACACTAAGCAAGTCTATTTCTCGCTCTTCAAAGTAAGTGTGTCCACAAAGAGGAAGACGCAGACACTAAACAAGTCTATTTCTCACTCTTCGAAGTAAGAGCTCTGCCGCACAAAAACGCTTCCTTCTTGCTTAAATATGATCGTATGAACAAAATGCACAGTGTGGTTGTTGTATAAATTATCACCCGGGAATTCAGTTTGTCGCCCCCCCAAAGCTTTACCAAAGGCATATCAGACCTGTCTGAGTTTGGATTAGCAGGGCAACGATGAATGTATGGCGATAATTAGTTTATCACCTATCCATACCCTTATTTATTTAACCCATTAAGACCGGGAATGCATCTGTGTGTTATTTTAAGATTTATTTGGGCTATTCAAAAATAGCAGATATTTATATATAATACATATAATTGTGAGATGAGAACCACTGATATTATGGAAACAGTTTTTTAAAAAAAATGGATTTAGAAGACATTTGCAGAATATATTTCATTTGCACACATTTTCACGATTTTTTCCCCAAAAAATTGCAGATCTACAAGGTCATGAGCTTATATATCTGCTATTTTTTTAATAGCCAAAGAAATCTGAAAATGACACAGATGCGTTCCCGGTCTTAATGGATAATAAGACAACGAGAAAATCAACACAGTTAATTGATTAACATTACTCTCAACAAGGAACTCCCCAGGCAACATAATGTTATAGTCCATTTATAGTCCTGATTTACTAACAGTGTGGGGAGTGAGTTCGCTCAGACCTAACAAGTTGTTGCTGGCTTGCCTGAAATCTTTTTTTTTGTTGGAACAAAGCCATCTGTTATGTTGCTTGTTTCCCCGTTCTGTATTTTGGATCGTTTTGTGCACAGATAAAGTCCAGTGTCTCTTCTGTGGTGAATTATGCCAAACAACCATTCAGAGAACATCTCACAACCCAGTTTTGGGTACCTAGTCAATAGTTGGAGAAAGAAAAGAGCCCCACTACTTTTGGAATGCGTTGGTTATGTGATTGCTGCTCACCTGATTGCTTCTCTTCTTCTATTTGTCCGTCAGCTGCTGAGAAAGTCGATCCTACAGATGGGTAAACCCACTTTAGAAGCACAGGAGAGTCCTCCCTTTGAGAAACCCAGCATAGAACAGGTAATTTGTATTATTATTATATAACATACATTACCCACTTCAGCCCTATGCATTTTGGCAATTTGAAAATAGCCGATCTACAAGCTCACAATGCGTCGCGATACAACGCATTGCGAGCTTGTAGATCGGCTATTTTCAAAAGATGATTTGAAAACTTGTGAAATGGGACATTCTGCATAATGAGTACCTTCTACTTTTGGTAATTTTAAGTATATTTTGATACCGATACTTTTGTACTTTTACTTTTTTACCCGGAGTACTTCTATATTGCAGTATTGAGTATTGAAGTAAAACATTTGAGTACTTTTTCCACCATTGAAATACACACATATCCACACACATAATTCACATCATTTTAGACAACTGCATAAAAGTCTCCATATTTCAGCTTTTTATGTTTTTTGTTGTTGTTGTTGTAATAACAGCAAAGCGTAATCCCCCTCACCGTGACACAGTAAGGGGGGATTCACCTTTCAGTGCATTCACCTTTCAGTTCATTACCGTTCATTTCTTAACGGTTTCATGACCAAACAGGGGGTGAACAACTTTGTCCAGTACAAGTTCAGCCACCTGCCGTCTAAGGAACGCCAGACCATCGTGGAGCTGGCCAAGATGTTCCTCAACCAGATCAACTACTGGCAGCTGGAGACGCCGTCCCAAAGACGCCAGCGGGCGCCCGCCGGCGATGACGCTGCGGGGTACAAGATCAACTACACCAGGTATAGCAACACCGCCCCCTAGAGCATTTCTAAGGGAATTTAACCCATTTAATCCGGGAACGGATGTGTGTCATTTTAGATTTGAGCTATAACCATTATTTTTATACTTTGGGCTATTCAAAAATAGCAGATCTACAAGCTCATAGCGTGGCACTCGGTGCCACGCTATGAGCTTGTAGATCTGCTATTTTTGAAAAACCTTGAACCCTGGGGGAGGGGGCGTCCTTCAGAAAAATTAAGACATTTGTTACAAATGTTAGCTTTAAAAAAAATATATATATATATATATATATTCAAAGATTTGCACACATTTTCATGATTTTTAAAAAATAGCAGATCTACAAGATCATAGTGCAGCACACTTTTTTTGCACCTTATTTCCTTTTATGGTATGTGTTCCTTTGACATGTTTTCTGTTTTCTCCCTGCTCTCACTTTTTTGACTGTCCTGAAAACAACGAATGGTGGAGCTTACACAGAAACCAATGTCACCCCCTTTTCATTAACACCTGTAAACTTGTGTGATTTGACTAGAATTTTTTTATTTCTTTGATTCTTTGCTTCCTAGGTGGCTGTGCTACTGCAACGTGCCTCAGTTCTGTGACAGTCTGCCGCGGTACGACACCACGCAGATCTTCGGCCGCACGCTGCTGCGCTCCGTGTTCACGGTGATGAGGAAACAGCTGCTGGAGCAGGCCCGGCAGGAAAAGGACAAGCTACCTCCTGAGAAACGCACGCTCATTCTCACACACTTCCCCAAGTACGAAAAAAACAAACTCGTACATAAGAATATTTTACACACCTGCGTGCAAGTTGTTATAGAGCCTCTTGTGCAGCTAACTTAACGGTTGATGTTTGTGTGTCAGGTTCCTGTCCATGCTGGAGGAGGAGGTGTACAGCCACAGTTCACCCATCTGGAGCCAGGACTTCTCAGCTGGATCCACAGGGGGACAGATCCCCCCCATACACACAGGTGACAGATCCCCCCCATACACACAGGTGACAGACCCACCATGCACTGAGCTGTGGTCCCCTCCAACCGTCAAATTAATTGTTGGCAAAACAAAATTAGCCTGGAAACCAGACGAATTTGCCACAGCTTAAAAATTATCTGCAATGCAAATAATCGATTTGATCGATACGAAGTACTACTTGTGCGTTGTATTTAGCAATTTTAAGAAGAAAATAGAGAAAGAGGCGTTTAATATCGCTACACTTGGTCTATAGATAAATGTGTGTAATCTCTGTGTTCATGTCAAGGTGCGACATACAATGTCCATGTATTTGCCAGAGAATCACTGTGTTTACTTAATTATATCCATAATGATACATTTTTCCTTCAAAAAAACTGCACTCTCCTCACGTTTCACAGAGATTTTGTTTTTTTTGCTAATTAGTTACAGTATCAATTTTAAATCATTGAATTGTATCGTATCGCCATGAATGAACCAATATCGTCCATGTATCGTATCGTCAACCATGTATCGTGATGCGTATCGTATCGCTGTTAAAATGTATGGTTACACCCCTACTGGGCAGATTGATCTGGCACTGAATTACGCGTGGCATCACCAGCTCATAAATCAGCTATTTTTTTATTATTCTTTGAAAGGCAAAATTGAGAGATTGGCTGGCCTGAAATTGGATACATTTGTTAACCCCAAACTTAGAACAAAGCTAAATCCGAAAGCATAGGAATGCAAAAAAAAATACAACTCTAAAGTGTATTACTATTGGGCAAGTCATTACATGACTTTTGTTTATTTGACAGATGCTTTTCTGTTGCTGTTTACTGCCTAATAGGCCTACGGCTACGTTGAGTGGTTAGTGAGCCTGCCTAGGGAGCCAGAGGCCCTGGTTGCCCCAGGTACGATTCCAGGCCACGCCAGCATATGTGTCGATGAAATGAAATTTGTCCCTGAGCAAGACTCTTAACCCCTAATTGCTCACAGGCCCTCATTGGAAACAAGCCCGCAAGGACTTTCATGAACGTCCTGTTAAAAGGAATTATCCTTATCCTTATCCTTTTCCAACTCAAGGAAACACAAAAATGTATTTTAGGAAATTTGATCCAAATGTAAAATACACAAAGTCACGCACGCTTACAAGACACGGCCAACCGGATCACAAGAAACGAGCGTGTACAAATATGATGAACATAAAAGGTGTCATTTGTCTTGACACTCTGTGTCCACCTGTGTTTGCTTTGAACTGTAGTGATCAGTGCACCCCCGGTGGCCAGGCCGCTATACTACAGCACCAGTCCTGTGTCGGTGGACCCGTCCAGCTGTGGCAGTGTCAGTCCTGCCAGGAAGACAGCCTCTGTACTGGAACCAAGCCCAGGTAGGACTCAGCCTTGTGCAATATAATTCATAATTTCAATCAGAAATCTGGCCTAGGAGAGGGATCAGCATTTGTTTTTATTTATTTATAAAGTCATTATAGGAAAGTTCCCCCGACTCTCTGTCAGCCATGCTTTGCTGGAACATTGCTCCCAAACATGGCTCACCTTAAAAGTTCTAAGAATTGACCAGATTTTCTCTTTGCCACTATCCTCCTCATGTTTGGAAACATGCAGTGGCGGACACGTAACGGAGTAAATGTACTTGAGTACTGTACTTAATTAAAGGCATACTAGGTAACGTTTTCAACAAAACTAAAGTTAAATTGTATATCTTTTGTGAGTGGCAAAAGTTTCACAACACCCACTCCATGAATTTCACCCCCGGAAGCCTTTTATTTATATATTTACTATTGAACGGTGAAGGGGGGGACTTTCCCGGGGAAATGACGTCATCTGGCCGGAAAACGGAGGCGGAAATGCACTGGTTTCCTGTTTGGCCAGGAACTAACGCAACGGTTTCCTGTTTGGCCAGGAACTACCGCGCTAATAACAAAATGGAACCTCACGCTGATTTTAAGAGAATGTAGGATTGGAAGATCGAAAATGAACAGAAAAAGAAAGCACAGCTCATGGTAACTAATGCTCCACTGGCTAAGAGAAACGATCCGTAGATAGTATAAAACAATTAAAAGATCGCTTTTTGAAACGCTTCCGGCTTCCGGTGAAAACGAATGGAATTCTGGGTAATCGAGGACTACGGAAATTGTATGCAGTGACGGTAGTGACCAGCAGAGGTTGCTAAAAATCGTTATTTGTGATTTTGCATTGTACAACTTTAAGTACTTGCTTATAATCGTGTATTTTAATAGCTTTGTTTCCCTTTTTTGTTCTGGAGAGATCTGATGTTTACAGTGAGAGAACACTATGCAACCCGTTGTTCTTCAATGCGCTTTACCGTAAGCCGCGCTTTGGCGACACTTCCGGCGCCTGAACATAAAAAAAATTATGATAAAGTAGGGTTATGCTGTAGGAGGGGCGTGGCTACCTTGTGATGATTTGATTGACAAGCCACACACAACCAATAGCATTAATTCCCCACCCCCACTCTGGTCCCAACCAATAGCATTCATTTCCGTGCTCCAGATATAGAAAGATTGTTGGATTTGAAATCGTTGAACGATAGACTTCATTTACGGTCTGTCGAGTCTATGGGCGTAACTTTGTCCATCCTTTTTTACTGTCTATGGTGTGTGTGTGTGTGTGTGTGTGTGTGTGTGTGTGTGTGTGTGTGTGTGTGTGTGTGTGTTGTGTTTGTATTTGTATTACTATACTTGCGAGGACCACGTATAGTAGAATTTGAAGAAATATACATTGTGAGGACCGTTTTCCTGGTCCTCACAATGCAAATGGTTGTTTTATAGTTAAAAAAAACAATTTTTAGAAATACGTTTACAATTAGAAAAACATTCAGGTTAGGATTAGACATTTAGAGGTTAGGTTTAGGGATCGGAATTAGAGTTAAACATGATTTATAATACTTAGTTGCGCGCCAGTGTCATGCACCGAAAAACAGCCGATCTATAAGCTCACAACGCGTCGCAGCGCGACGCGTTGTGAGCTTGTAGATCTGCTGTTTTTCGGCTTTAGGCTTACGGTTAAAAATGGCAATTATTTTTTTAAATGGCATTCATAACATGGCTGTCCTAAAGTGTAATACAAACATGTGTGTGTGTGTGTGTGTGTGTGTGTGTGTGTGTGTGTGTGTGTGTGTGTGTGTGTGTGTGTGTGTGTGTGTGTGTGTGTATGGTGTAGTTGGGGAGAAGCGGAAGCTGTCAGAGCCTGTCTCCCAGGAGGAGAACAAGAAACCCAGGGTGGTGGGAGACATCCCCTTGGACCTCATCAACGAGGTCATGGCCACCATCGCCGACCCTGCTGCCATTCCAGAGGTACACAGCCACCAGTGGTGTAAAGTAACTAAGTACATTTACTCAAGTACCCTACTTAAGGTATTTTTTTTTTTACTTTACTGGAGTATGTCCAATTTTCAGTAACTTTTACTTCTGCTCCACTCCATCTCAGAGGCAAATATTGTACCTTTTACTCCACTATGTAAAAGGCACAACGCATTGTGAGCTTGTAGATCGGCTATTTTCAAATGGCCGAAATATATATATAGGGCTGAAGTGGTTAAAGTATGTTTTGTAATAGTAATCCAAATCTACAAAGTAACTAGTAACTAAAGTTTTCGAATAATTGTAGTGGAGTAAAAGTGAAATATTTGCCTCTGAGATGTTAGTGGAGTAGAAGTTAAAGTGCTGACAATTGAAAATACGTCAATAAAGTATAAAATTGGGCATTAATTAACGAAAAAGCCCGCTCCTCTCCAGACCAGCCTGCTATCGGCTCACTCTGCGCGTGACGAGGCCGCCCGCTTGGAGGAGCGGCGAGGGGTGATCGAGTTCCACGTCATCGGGAACTCCCTCAACCAGAAGCCCAACAAGCGCATCCTCATGTGGCTGGTGGGCCTCCAGAACGTCTTCTCACACCAGCTGCCCCGCATGCCCAAGGAGTACATCACCCGGCTGGTGTTTGATCCGTGAGTATTAGTACCACAGGCTGCTGCCAGTGGTGGAACAAGTACTCAAATGTTTTACCTAACCCATTAAGACCTGAGTCGATTCTTAAACATTTTCTAAATCCTAACAGTTTTCCGGGAAAAAATATAAAAAAAATCATTTTCACGATTTTTCAAAAATAGCAGATATACAAGCTCATAGCGCGGCACTCTGTGCCGCGCTATGAGCTTGTATATCTGCTATTTTTGAATAGCCAAAGAAATCTAAAATGACACAGATGCGTTCCCGGTCTTAATGGGTTAAGTGAAAGTATCAATACTGCATTGTAGAAATACTCTCATTACAATTAAAAGTCCAGAATTCAAAATTTTATTGAGTAAAAGTACAAAAGTTATTGGTATCAAAATGTACTTAGAATACCAAAAGTAGAAAGTACTCATTATGCAGAAGGTCCCATTTCACAAGTTTTCAAATATAAAAATCTTTTGAAAATAGCAGATGTACAAGCTCACAATGCGTCGCATCGCGACGTATCATGACCTTGTAGATCTTGTAGATCGGCTATTTGCGCTATGAGCTTGTAGATCTCGTATTTTTTTTTAAACTTGAAAATGTGTGCAAATCTTTGAATATATATTTATACATTTTTAACTCAAATCTTTGCTTCTGGTGGTCCCTGGAACAATTTTTTTTGAGATGGGGGTCCGTGGCCAAATACATATCATTTTTGGGGGTCCTTGACATGAAAAAGTTTGAGAACCACTGTTGTAAACAACCCACTGACTGTGAACAGTGGAGCGACCATTTTCAGAGGAACACATTATTCCAACTTCTCCTTCACAGGAAGCACAAGACTCTGTCGCTGATCAAAGACGGCCGCGTCATCGGAGGGATCTGCTTCCGGATGTTCCCGTCACAGGGCTTCACGGAGATCGTCTTCTGCGCCGTCACCTCCAACGAACAGGTCAAGGTGGGAGGAACTTCCTAGTTTTTCCTAGTTTTTCACCATGTTCTTCAACTTGTCTGAGAGCTGATGGGGCGCTTGTCGGCTTGGGGGCAGGAGCTTAAAGGAGAATTCCGGACAAATTAAGTGTTATCTTTGATGTCTCGTTACTCACCTAGCGACGTGAAAAGTGGCGTTCTTTTTTTCCATATATTCCCCGTCAATGGCGAACGATTTAACACTGGTTGCTTGTTTCTTCCAGAACCTGGCAACTCGTGTTGCCAGAATCTGGAAACAAGCAACCAGTGTTAAATCGTTCGCCATTGACGGCAGCCTCGCAGATAGTTTCAACGCATGTTTGACTATCATGAGACTCTACTATCAATACTAGTAGAGAAAAAAACAACTTTGCGTCGGTTATAATAGACGAATTTCCCTTACCCACGCGCTCCCATTATGACAACGGAGGGGGTTTAAAAAATGACGACAGGGGAATATATGGAAAAAAAGAACGCCACTTTTCACGTCGCTAGGTGAGTAACGAGACATCAAAGATAACACTTAATTTGTCCGGAATTCTCCTTTAAGTTCCTGCTCACCACTGTTGTGGAGACTAGGGGTTCGAATCCTCCGGTGCATTCGGCTTGGCCGGGGGGGGGGGGGGGGACACACACACATTATGAAAGTGTGGTGTGTTTCCGGTTCAAATCTGCTGCTGAGCCAATCAAATGAAGCCATGAGAAACAGACCCGGAACAGGAAACCGGGATTTCTACACTCCGGTAAAAGGGAACTACAGTAATGTACAGAGCCTCTACTGGCCGTGTTCACGGGAGGGAAGCCGGGGGGGGCGGGGGAGGTCATCTTACTTGCTGCCACTTAACAACTCTTACAGGTTGGCCCGAGGCGGCTGTTCTGTGGGGCGTGGAACTGGGAGGGAATGTTCCTCTCTGCATGTGTTAAGTTATCCTGGTGAAACATCTCACCGTCAGATGAAAATAAGTGGCCTTGATGTCACACGTATCAGCAGTGGTGGAAAAAGTACTCAAATTCTTTACTTAAGTAAAAGTACCAATACTGCAATATAAAAATACTCCGTTACAAGTAAAAGTCCAGATTTCAAAATGTACTTGAGTAAAAGTACAAAAGTATTGGCATCAAAATGTACTTAAAGTACCAAAAGTAAAAGTACTAAAATATTT
>NC_137613.1:9207146-9297146 GCF_963280865.1 Gymnoscopelus braueri
TTTTGGAATAGCCAAAGAAATCCAAAAAAAGACACAGATGCGTTCCTGGTCTTAAAGGGTTAACCACCCCTGTCATCATAGGCAAACATTTTCAGCAATTTTTGGAAAATAGGGCTTAATGTGGTTAACGTCTTCAAGTGTTCTTTCTTGTCTTGTCGTAGCCTACTGTCCTTTATTTCTTTAGCGTCTGCTTCTTTCCTACTCTCCCTCTCTCATTTGACTCAGGTAAAAAAAAGATAATGTCACAACGCCCACAAACCACATTTGTACGGAGTCATAGTTTTT
The DNA here is from genome assembly GCF_963280865.1 of Gymnoscopelus braueri. Lineage (NCBI taxonomy): Eukaryota > Metazoa > Chordata > Actinopteri > Myctophiformes > Myctophidae > Gymnoscopelus > Gymnoscopelus braueri. The sequence goes on from NC_137613.1 coordinate 9,207,432, forward strand.
ACAAGTTGTTGCCTGTGAAGAACTGGACTGAGAGATCAGGATTCTTTTCCTGTCTGTCTCTGGTTGTCGTTGAGTCTGTTGATAATTGTCACACTGGGAATGGTGAGCTTTTGAATTCGGCAATGCCAGATGTCACTGTTTTACATTCAAAACAGTTTTCTCTAATAATAATAGCCGTTAAAATAAACAAACCTGCAACACCCAAATTAAATGTAAACTTTTTTTGCCGTGACAGTAAAAGCATGGGTTTGCCTAAAGAGCAGAACAGCTACTCTGGCATCACAGAATTCCACAATTCCACAGGTCACCAGTTTCAGTGTAAAAGCTTACTGCGTTACCCCATCGCGTGAGTGCAAAAGCGTCTTTGAGGTCAAAATGTGTCTGTTACTAGAGTTCATCCTGCCAAAAAAAAAACTACACATATTTTAAATTTGTACAAATTTTAACTCTTTTAAAGCACTTAAAACGGCTCAATGTATATTTCTAATGTAAATATCTACATATATATTTTCTTTGTTTCAAAACTCAAAAGCTCCTTTTTTTCAATAAGCCACATAGGGCGCAATTTGATCATCAAAATGCACTATTATTTTTTTAAACAAGTATTCTTTAACATGGCAAAAGAGCATCTTTTTTTTCCTTCAAAATCTGTTTGAGATTTTAAAAGACTATTGCTGTTGACTAATGGCTAACTTAATTATCTAGAGTTTATTCTTATTTATGTGCTGTAATTTAAAAAAAAAGAATAATGCTTAAGAAATGGTCTTAATTTATTCTGTCTTATTTTGTGTGTATTTGCTGATGGAGATTGATACCTTTGTACTTTGGAGATACATGAAAAAAGATTGTGCAATACTATGTAGTTTTGCTGTTTTGTAAAAATATGTTTGTACTTTTCAAACTTTAGGAAAAAAATCTGGATTTTTTAAAAATATGTCTGGAAAAGCTATTTCATGCTATTTGTACTATTGGTTTTAATGAACATAGTATTAGCCTATTTTCTAGACTGAATAAAATAGAAGCTAAAGTAATGCGTGCCCTTTCTGTGATTCATTCTATTTTTGACAGCAATGCTTTTGTTATCACGTTATTCACTAACATATGAAAGATAAATTTGTTTTATGCTGTCCTATGTTGCATTATGTTTTTATGTTGGGAGTTCAGATTGTGCAGAAAAGCCTCTCTAAGGGCACGCTCCCACCGCACTTTTATTTTACCTATGGGGCGGAATCTGCCAATGCTTTGTCAATGTAAATGGGGGCTCTTATTAATTAGGGCATTTCATAGATCCCAAAATATGACTCAAATAGCATCTGATTTATAAATATTAGAATATTATTGGATAATCATTAGATATTTGAAACTCCAAACTTTGTAAAGAAAAAAATGTAGGCTATGTAGGCGATAGAGCGTCGCAGTTCCCGCCCACTTCCTGTTTTTTTTGGTGCCGGAAGAAAAAACTCAATGCATTTTTCCATTGACATTTCCAAAAATATTTATATCTATTAATTTAAGCCTCGAATCAAGCCATCATGACATGACATGAATCATGACCATAAACGTTTGATTCTGTGATTTTTTTTTTGTTGAAAACGGCAAAACAAAGGGTATTTATTAAATATAGTATATCATATAATTAAATATAAAATTAAAAAAAATCACAGAAAAAAAACGTTTTATGGTCATGATTCATGTCATGTCATGATGGCTTGATTCGAGGCTTAAATTAATAGATATAAATATTTTTGGAAATGTCAATGGAAAAATGCATTGAGTTTTTTCTTCCGGCACCAAAAAAAACAGGAAGTGGGCGGGAACTGCGACGCTCTATTTGAATTATCAGAATATACGTTAATATATTTAAATTACCAAAAGTAAAAATACTCATTATGCAGATTGTCCCGTTTCACAAGGTATCATTATGTATATATAAAAAAAATATTTTGAAAATAGTAGATCTACGAGCTCACTTGCTTAAGCTTGCAGATTGGCTATTTTCAAATAGCCAAAGATTGAATAGGGCTGAAGTGGTTGATATAATAATTCAAATCTACTAAGTAACGAGTAACTCAGGTTTTCTAATAATTGTAGAGGAGTAAAAGTACAAGATTGGCCTCTGAGATGAAGTGGAGTAGAAGTAAAAGTGAAAATTGCAACAACAAAAAAACTCCAGTAAATACTCCAAGTAAAAGTGCCTCAAAATTGGGGAACTTAAGTACAGTACTTGAGTAAATGTACTTAGTTACTTTCCACCACTGACATCTACAGTCGCATTTCTGGTGAGCGACACCGTCGTACGCAGATAACAACACGCTGACGACGACGACACAGATTGACAGACAGGTGCGGTGAACCAATAGCTGGGCTGCACAATATCTGAGATGAACCAATAGCTAGCCTCGTTGCCAGCCTGTGTGCAGGGCCGCATGTGAGCCGAGCACTCCTCCCCTCTCTCTGTTAGCACGTGACTTGTGAAACATCGTCACACCGACTCCACGCAGTTACTAATTAGACGACTTTTCTTCATCGAGTGAAAGTACGATAAAGGTACGTTCTCTGTCTTCAGAACTTTGTTAATGTATGCCAAACCTGTTGCTAAAAGTCTTATCTCTCCGTTTAACGTGTACAAATCACATGGTAAACTTGTTATGAAGTGATATTTGGTTTCTTTCTGGTTAAAGTGGTATAACATACAGGCCTTGCAAGTGTGTGCAATCAGCAAGCTGTGGCGCAGGTGATAATGTAACAGTGGAAGGAGAATAGGTACTCATTCTTAAGTAAAAGTATCTATCAATACGGCACTGTATTTATTTTTGATGAATTGAGTACAAAGGAGGACCCCAATGGAAACAAGCCAAACCATTTCTTGGCTTTAAAAATCCTCTTAGCAGACCTTGTAATGAACTGTACTTTCCTGTGCTTTTTTTGTGTGCAAACTGCTAATAAATTATTCAATCAATAAAAATACTCTTTACAAGGGAAAGTCCGGCATTTCAAAATTTACTTGAGTAGAAGTACAAAAGTATTGGTATCAAAATGGACTTGCAATGCAAGTACCAAAAGTAGAAAGTACTCATTGTGCAGAATGTCCCATCACTCCCATGTCACAAGTTTTCAAGGGATTTATTATAAAAAAATATTTGGCAGATCTACAAGCTCACAGATCAGCTATTTTCAAATAGCTGAAGTGTATGTATGGGGTGAATACAGGGCTGAAGTGGTTAATTTGAATGTTTTGTAACAATAATCTAAATCTACAAAGTTAATAGTACATTTTTCAAATTGTAGTGGAGTAAAAAGTCTAATATTTGTCTCTGCAGATGCTATTGGAGTAGAATACTTAAGTACAGTACTTGAGTAAATGTACTTAGTTAATTTCCACCACTGTAAACTCGGGCCTCGCCTTTAACTTTAACGCATGTGTTTGCAATCAGCTGTGATTAGCTGTGACACAGGTGATATTAATGACACATGGCGAACCGAGGTAAATAAACTTGAGTAAGTAATAGTAAATATACCTTATTAAAATAACTGCAATTGTAGAGCAACTTTAAAAGTTGTTAATTCGTCTGTTTTATTTAATAAGCCCATTAAGCCACTGAAAAGGTGAACCTCTTGTGTCAAAACAAGGAGGGATTAGACCCAGTGGTGTAAAGTAACTAAGTACATTTACTTAAGTACTGTACTTAAGTACAATTTTGAGGTATTTGTACTTTACTTGAGTATTTCCAATACTTTAACTTCTACTCCACTACATCTCAGAGGCAAATATTGTACTTTTACTCCACTACAATTATTTGAAAACTTTAGTTACTTTTCAGATATACATTATGATATTATGAAACATACATTAACCACTTTAAACCTATTTTATACATAGGCTATTTGAAAATAGCAGATCTACAAGCTCACAACGCGTCGCATCGCGAAGCGTTGTGAGCTTGTAGATCGGCTATTTTCTAATATTTAGTAATTTTACTTTTGGTACTTTAAGTACATTTTGATGCCAATACAAGTACTTTTACTCAAGTAATTTTTTAATTCTGGACTTTTACTTGTAACAGAGTATTTTTATATTGCAGTATTGGTACTTTTACTTAAGTAAAAAATGTGAGTACTTTTTCCACCACTGATTAGGCCTAGTAATGCAGTGGCTCTCAAGCATGTTCATCAGTGGTGTAAAGTAAATAAGTACATTTACTCAAGTACTGTACTTTTCAGGTATTTTACTTTACTGGAGTATTTCCAGTTTTCAATACTTTTACTTCTACTTCACTACATCTCAGAGGCAAATATTGAAACTGAATGCAGTTCAGAAATTGTATTAACCAGGTATTATTTCAGTGGTTCTCAACCTGTGGGTTGGGGGTCCCCACCTGATTTTGGGGGGGTCTCCAGTGGAATGACAATTATTTAAGGACTTTTAAAGGAGAATTCCGGACAAATTAAGTGTTATCTTTCATGTCTCGTTACTCACCTAGCGACGTAAAAAGTGGCGTTCTTTTTTTCCATATATTCCCCTGTCGTCATTTTTTAAACCCCCCTCCGTCATAATGGGAGCGCGTGGGTTAGTGAAGTTCGTCTATTATAACCGATGCAATGTTATTTTTTCTCTACTACGATTCATTGTAGAGTCTCATGATAGTCAAACATGCGCTGAAAATTCCTGCGAGCCTGCCGTTAATGGCGAACGATTTAACACTGGATGGATATCATGAGACTCTACAATGAATCGTAGTAGAGAAAAAATAACATTGCATCGGTTATAATAGACGAACTTCACTAACCCACGCGCTCCCATTATGACAACGGAGGGGGTTTAAAAAATGACGACAGGGGAATATATGGAAAAAAAGAACGCCACTTTTTACGTCGCTAGGTGAGTAACGAGACATGAAAGATAACACTTAATTTGTCCGGAATTCTCCTTAAGACATTTTTAATACCTAAGAAATATTGGGAAAAAAAGACCATTACTGCAGCCAAAGTAATCAACAAACTATACTTTAAAAACTGGTAAAACATTGGCCAAATTGTCAAATAATATAAGAACGCGGATTTTTTTGTTGTTGTTGAAAATAGCAGATCTACAAGCTCGCGAGGCGTTGTGAGCTTGTAGATCTGCTATTTTCACAATTAAGTCGAGTCAAACTAAATGTAATGCCTCAACTCCTAAATACCAAGTGCTTATCATGGTGGTGGGGGGGGGGTCCCCAGCTCAAATATGATAATTTTGGGGGATCACGGCCTGAAGAGGTTGAGAACCACTGTAGTATTTGACCATGGGCCATCCTTTGAAGATATTTTGGGCATACTTTCTGCATAATTACATAGTTATAATCGTTTCCATATTGAAAAAAAAAAAAAAAAATTTAAAATATTAACCCATTGTAGACCTGAAGCCGATTCTACACGTCTCCTAAATCTCAACAGTTTTCTGAAAAACGTTTGTTTCTATATCAGTGGTGCTCAATCTTTTTCATGTCAAGGACCCCCAAAATTATATGTATTTGGCTGCGGACCCCCATCAAAATATTTTGTTACAGGGACCCCCAGAAGCAAAGATTTGAGTTAAAAATGTTCGCTTTAAAAAAATATATATTCCAAGATTTGCACACATTTTCACGATTTTTCAAAAATAGCAGATCTACAAGCTCGTAGCGCGGCACTCGGTGCCACGCTATGAGCTTGTATATCTGCTATTTTTGATTAGCCAAAGTGTAAAATAATGCTTTTTAGCTCAAATCTAAAAATGACACAGATCCAGGTCTTAATGGGTTATAAAAGTAGAAATAGCAAGTTAACAATGTGTCACTTCGTGATGTGTTGTAAGCTTGTAGATCAGCTATTTCTGCTATTCTTACATGTATAAAATGATTAAATATGTCAATAATGCATTTGCATATCTAAATTATTTGTCATATCTGTGCAATTTGTGATTGTCAACTTAAAATTGTAATCTTGACAGAGTACTTCGGTGCAATTGAAAGATTCATTGGAGTCCTGACGATGGCATACGCAATCATCAACGACTACGATGCACTCCGGCATCAGGCTATGGCCAATGCATCATTCCAGAAGGCGATGGGTTTGGCGGACGCCCAACTAATTGCTCATAACAACGACTGGACTAATGCAGAAAACCACTGGCATAGACAGTGTGCAAGGCCTGACAGTGGCCTGTACACTCTGTCGAAAGCCAGGCACAATAACCCTTCTGGATTCCCGAAGAGCGTCGCCGTCTACATGGCGTGTAGGGGTGTCACGATACTCGATACGTATCGAACCGAAAATGACGTACGATACAGTGTATCGAAATCAAAAGCCGTATCGCGATTCAAGGGTTAAAAAAAAAAAAAATCCCGCGCATGCGCACATCCGATTGCACGTCCGGGTGAAGCCATGCTGGAGCTTCTGTTGTGTTTTTCCGTGCATCGCGCATGCGTGCTTACGACGGGGGAGGAAAAAAAAGACGACACGACAAACCCACACACAGTGCACACCGCAGAGGAGTTTGGAGGAGAGACAGAGAGAGAGACCGCTGTAGCGTTGCGTCTGTACTACTACGTTACATTTGACCATGGCCACTGCTGAAGCCAGCGATGGTAATGATGATACACAAACGGAAGAATTGGAAAACCCTCCCGCTTCCTTTAAGTCTAAAGCCTGGCAATATTTTGGCTTCCCAGTGAATTATGAGGGCACCCGACGCGTTGTTGACAAAACGGCTACCGTTTGTCGATTATGCTTCACACGCGTATGGCTTAGCTCAGGGGTCTTCAACGTTTTCAGCCCAAGGATAGTTGAGAGAGAAATGAAGCAGGGACCCCCTCTATATTGTATAAAAATGTGTTTCAGATGAAACTTTTTTTGTTTACTTGGTCTTCTCTTCACCTATACCTCTTTGCCAACAATAGCCGATCTACAAGCTCACAGTTGTGACTCGTGAGCTTGTAGATCTGCTATTTTTGGCTAAAGTTCACCTCAGAAAAGGGATGGGGTTAAGGTAAAAAAAAAATCATATCACACAAAGATGTGGTGGACCCCCTGTAGAAACTCTGAGGACCCCCGAGGGGTCCCGGACCCCCTGTTGAAGACCCCTGGCTTAGCTTATTCACATTTCTTGTTTGTTAAAGCTCTTACCTGTTCAAACAATGTGAACATACTTTAAGAAGTCTAAGAACATGTAGCCAAATAACAGTTGTATTGTCTTCTTACATGTTCAACTTTGTATTTAGATTTTATTTAGTTATAGAGCTTGAAGCTTCACAAGAATGTTGTTGTTAACTCATCTTAAAGAAGAATCTGAAAATGACAGTTGTTGTTAGGGCATAAAACCCTTTTTGTTATTCTCATTCTCATTTGATATTATTCAAATAAAAGGGACTTATTGAGAAACATGTGTTTTTCTTTACAAATCAAGACAATAGCCTAAATTAATAATCATATAGCCCTCAAAGCTGAAAAAAAAGGATGTTTTAAAAAAATATATCGTATCGAAAATCGAATCGAATCGTGACCTTAAAATCGAAAGTCGAATCGAATCGTGGATTAGGCGTATCGTGACACCCCTAATGGCGTGTCTTCAATTGTATGTGTCACACAGGTAGGTCAATATACCCTACCTAACCCCTCCCCCAGAAGAGGGGAGGGGTTAGGACTTGTGACTCCTGCCGGCGCCTGATGAGCTGCAGGAGACACGGGACCAGCTGGCGAAGGACGCAAAAGCCAAGTGGAAGGCCATGTTTGGCGCCGCCTTTGCTTGTTCAAGCCCACCAAGGAGAGAGGTCCGTATGTCTGACTGTCTGTCTGTCTGACTGTCTTTCCGACTGACTGTTTCCCATGTTGTTTATACATGTCTGTTTTTCCTAATTGTACAGCAATCAGAAGCCACGACCTCTGGGTCGGAGGGAACCAGCTACTAGATGGTTCGATAATCGATTAGTCTTTCGCCCCTATACCCAGGTCGGACGCCCCTATACCCAGGTCGCACTGTAGTCCCTTGATCAGGGACTACAGTGCGGGACCTCCCATCTCCCCCAGAGGACCTAACCCCTCCCCCAGAAGAGGGGAGGGGTTAGGACTTGTGATTCCTGAGGAGAAATTGAAGACGGCAGAGAAAGCTGGACCCTCTGGGGGACCTCCCATCTCCCCCAGAGGACCTAACCCCTCCCCCAGAAGAGGGGAGGGGTTAGGACTTGTGACGCAGCAGGTCATTCTCTCTCTCACACACACACACACACACACTTCATGTAATTTGGGGCTGCTACAACTATCGATACATTCATCGAATAATCAGGACTAATTTGTTTAGTCTGATTAGATTCAGATTCACTTTATTGTCACTTAAAGGCGGCTTTCCATATACATGGACTTACCTAGCTTTTGGTACCTTAAGTACATTTTGATACCAATAGTTTTTGTACTTTTACTCAAGTAATTCCAGACTTTCACTTGTAGAGTGCTTCTACATTGCAGTATTGATACTTTTACTTAAGTAAAACAAATACTACTAACCCCTGCCCTTGTCCGTCCCCGTTTGCTTACCCTGGATGAGATGTTGGAGGAAGAGGCCGCGGTCCCCGTGCATCCTCTGCCACCAAACTTCCTAACCCGCCACCCCCTAACCCCTGCCCATGTCCGTCCCCGTGTCACTGTAGTGGAGGAGACGGAGGGTTCTGACCTGGAGATCAGGGAAGAAGATACTGAGGAGGACTCCAGCGTGGCCACTGCCAGGCTGACACCCGTCTTCCCTGTCACAAAACCAGTATACTGGACGGACCCTGCATGGACTACCCTTCCATGCAAAGTAGTCCTGACACGACTTCCCCGCCACCTCTTGCCACGCCGCCTTTTAGAAGAAATAGAGAGGAGGGAAGATGCCAGGGTGGACGCTCTGGCCGAGGAGGTTCTACTCGGACTAGAGGAAGAGGCCAGGAGGGAAGAGGCCATGGAGGAACTTCTGGCCGGGGAACAGGAGGAGGAGGCCAGGAGGGAAGGGTATGAATACAGACCATCAGACTGTTAAATAACAGTAAAACGTGACAATTGGCTGATATTCTTGCCCTGTTTTTATTGTTAATTGAGTGCTGAAGGTCTGTATTGCGTACGTGTGTCCATCTGACTGTCTGGTTGTCTGACTGCCTTTGTTTAATCTTGCCAGGTGGACCGTCGCGAGGACCGCCGTTCTGATCCCGGTGCGGGGAAGGCCACCAAGAAGCGGAGTGCTGGACCTGGCTGGGTAAGAGAATGTTTGTCAATATTTTCCTAAAATGGGACAATCTCATGCCTTTCATTGCCTTGTGAGTGACTGAATAGATATAAAGCAATTTGGGGGGGGCGGGGGGGGGGGGTTCAAGGGGACCATTGAACATTTGAATCCGAACGTGAATAAAACTACCATTGTAATCTTCGAATTACTAGTCGGAACATGCACTCAGGTTAGACTGCCCTTGGGCCCCTCACTATTGTTCCTGTATTAATAAATGCATTTGATTTGGCTGCGTTCATCAGTACAACCAAATACTATCTGTCCTTATTCCGCTGCCATTTTGGTTTCTCATCTGCTTTCTAGACCTATAAGGAAACTGTCTTGGAGGCCATGTTCCAGGAGTCATCCCCCTTGATCAGGGACTACAGTGCGGGACCTCCCATCTCCCCCAGAGGACCTAACCCCTCCCCCAGAAGAGGGGAGGGGTTAGGACTTGTGACTCCTGAGGAGAAATTGAAGACGGCCGAGAAAGCTGGACCCTAGTCTGGGGGACCTCCCATCTCCCCCAGAGGACCTGTGCAATTTGTGATTGTCAACTTAAAATTGTAATCTTGACAGAGTACTTCAGTGCAATTGAAAGATTCATTGGAGGAGTCCTGACGATGGCATACGCAATGTGGTGGTGCTGGCATGAGAGGAAGGCCAAAACCATCAAGGTGGTGAGAGAATTCAATAAAGTTCAAATCAAACAGATCCATCTTGACCTAACCCCTCCCCCAGAAGAGGGGAGGGGTTAGGACTTGTGACTCCTGCCGGCGCCTGATGAGCTGCAGGAGACACGGGACCAGCTGGCGAAGGACGCAAAGGCGCAAGTGGAAGGCCATGTTTGGCGCCGCCTTTGCTTGTTCAAGCCCACCAAGGAGAGAGGTCCGTATGTCTGACTGTCTGTCTGTCTGACTGTCTTTCCGACTGACTGTTTCCCATGTTGTTTATGCATGTCTGTTTTTCCTAATTGTACAGCAATCGGAAGCCACGACCTCTGGGTGTAGGGAGCCCCCCAGGAAGCGGCGTGCTGAAGGTCTGTATTCATCTGTCTGCGTGCGTACGTGTGTCCATCTGACTGTCTGGTTGTCTGACTGCCTTTGTTTAACCCATTAAGACCTGGAGCCGATTCTACATGTCTCCTAAATCTCAACAGTATTCTGAAAAACGTATGTTTCTATATCAGTGGTGCTCAATCTTTTTCATGTCAAGGACCCCCAAAATTATATGTATTTGGCCGCGGACCCCCATCAAAAATTTTTGTTCCAGGGACCCCCAGAAGCAAAGATTTTAGTTAAAAATGTTCACTTTAAAAATATATATAGTCAAAGAGTTGCACACAATTTCATGATTTTTAAAAAATAGCAGATCTACAAGTTCATAGCACGGCACTCGGTGCCGCGCTATGAGCTTGTATATCTGCTATTTTTTAGACTATTTGACACATTTTACCTTGTTTATCATACCCGGGTAAATAACGTACAATGACCACAGGGGTGGGGGTGTGGAAGGTCTGCACTAAGGAAGAACTTCACTTCAGTCTGTGAAACTTCAACCTGGTATTGCTGGAAACATGTTCAGTTGGCATGCTTTTACTCACCGATGACCAGGGTGCCTTCAATCATCTCCCCGATGAAGCCTGCCTGGTTGTCCAGTTTTGCACTCTGCCTTTTAATTTGCCCAGCTGCCAGTGCTTCCTCCGCTCAGTGAAGTCCATGTTTGGTTTATAGAAGTCTTTCAAGATCTCATGCACCGAGTCACACTTTTTCAGGCTGCCAACGTGATCGAAGAGCATCTAAAGGGGACAGCAGGAGGTGCTTGTTGGAAAATAATTGTCGCTGTCCCCCACTGTAGTCCCTGATTACGGGGGATGACTCTTTGAACATGGCCTCCAAAACTGTTTCCTTATAGGTCTAGAAACCACCGGATGCGGACCTTGTGGAAGATGATGAGCCAAACACAATTCGGTCAACATTGGTAAGTAAACACTGAAGTCTAAACACACCTCCTAACGAATTATGGTTTACAACTGAAAGCTTGATTTGTTTTCCTTTTTTTCTTATAAATTGTTTTGTTATGAGTCGTTTTATTCAGTTATTTAATTCTCTACTGTTCTTTTTTTTATTTTTTTTATTCAGGCCTAGGAGAAATACGGAAAGGGGGAGGAGCGACAGGCCATCGTCGACTACATGGCCCACACAATGCCCTTTGCGGACATCCACTACGCGTACGCCCCCACCCATTCGGAGTCCGGTGCCGGACCCTCTGGATCCCAAAAAGCCCTGGAGGAGGAGAAGGAGGGAGAGGACGAAGAGGGCGGATGAGGGAGAAGGAGAGGAGGATGGGGGAGAGGAGGAAGAGGATGATATAGAGGATCATATTGATAAAGACTTTGAGGTAAAAAAAAAAAGGGAAGGGCATCAGTCCAAAGCCGATTACAGAATGAGGCTCAGAAAGAATGTGGTCAAAAGGGCACTGTTTCAGCCCAAAAAAAACAAGTTTGAAATAAAAAATGGGGCTCGGGGCCCTCCCCTTAAAAAAATGTTTGCATTGGATGCAATCCTGCTGCGAGTACATGGGTCCTCTATTTGCGCAAGACATGCTCTCATTCAATGTAAACTTTTACACCGTATCTATTATACCCAGGCCCGGCTGTCAAGGATTTATGATACTGTATCTCCTGAGTGTGATAGATGTCAACAATCCCCAGCAGACCTCATCCATATGTTCTGGCTTTGCCCATCTATACACAAATATTGGACAGAGGTCTTTCAGTCCATATCAGGGATAGTGGGGATAACGGTGGAGCCTACTCCTTTAGGCGCGCTGTTTGGGGTTTTCCCCTCAGTGCCCTTGCTTTCTAAAATGGAAAAGGATGTTTTAGCTTTTGTCACTCTATTGGCCAGGAGACTCATTTTAATTAATTGGAAATCACCTACTTCCCCCTCTCACACTCATTGGATGAGAGACATCTTGTATTGTCTAAAACTGGAAAAGATAAGATTCTCATTAAATGGCTCCTCCAGTAAGTTTGGGAAGGTATGGGGTCCATTCTTTCAATTTGTCTGGAATTTGAATCCATCTCTGATCGGGGATACGGATACGTGAGGTCTGGTGGATCATTGATATGATGGGTTTGCTGTGACGGGGGTGTTGTGCTGTATAGTGGATTTTAGACGTGACATTGATATGTATTGCTTGACTGATGTGTTTGTTCTAGTTTTGTTTTTGTCTTGTTCGGTCTGTTTGTTTTTATACTTTTTATATGTATATATTTTTATTTTTTATTTTTTATGTTTGTACCTGTCCTTTATGTTTTGGGGTGATAATTCAATATGATTATTATACTTTTGTATTTTATTGGTTGCACTAAGGAGCTTTTTTACATACCTGATTATTTGCATTTAATGCTGAACCCTGCTGTGAAAAACCCAATAAACATTTTCTGTCCTTTACACAATGACTGCCTTTAAAACTGCTATGGTATAACAAGGTGTCTGTTTAGCATAGAATTCTATATAGAGTTATGTGTCCTTTACAGTTTGACTGGTTTCAATGGTCTTTTTTTTTAATTTTCTAAAGACTACATGGGACACATGAAGAATGGTCTTTTGGCCTCGCTGCAAGTCCATTTGGCATAGACTCAAGAAAGGGAATATGGTACACTGCAGGAGTCAATGCTAAAAAGACAAATAGACAGGACTGTCCAAATGAATGATATTCTTCTAAGTGTCTGAAATGTACGGGTCTTGCCCAAGTAGACAAGGACATCCTAAAGACATTGGTGTTACAACTAAGTATAAATCAGGCTTTAAAGCTGCAATCTGTGAGTTTCATGTCCTACCCGGGATTTGAACCCCAGTCTTCCATGGTGTCGGAGACCAAATTTCTACTGCTCCCACTATAGATGGAACACACTTGGGAGAGATACTGCTTACTTAAGAGCTTCAGGCAGTACAACTTGACACCAGGGTCTACATTTCTCGGTGGAAGAGCAGGGGAACCGCCTCCAACCCACTGCCGATGTAGTAGTTCTGCTGTATTAACATAGTCTACCATAGAGATTGGGTAAAACAACAATTTGTTCATTAAAATAGCAGCTTTTAATGCTGGAGCCAGACCTGGAGTCAGACCTCTCACTACATATCAAGGGCCCACAAACACAACCTCATTTGGCTTCCATCAAAGAACATTTTAACCAGGGAATAACTGGGAAAATCTGCTTATTTCAGATTTGTTAAGTATGGGGAATGATCCATTCCCACACACTGTAGAAGTGGAATAACAGCCAGAGAAGTGACATCTAGTAGAATTGTTTTTCTCTCTCAAAACTGAATCTCGGTGTTGAATGATATGGAAACCAATGGAATGGTCAATTTTACTTTGGAGCCCCTGGGCATCATTGATTCCACGTCATTGGTCGATACCACGTCATCTATGAGCTTGTGTGTAAAAATGTTTTATAAATCATCAAAAATGTTTGCAAATCTACAAGCTTGTAGATCTATTTTTGAATAGCCAAAGAAATCTTAAAATGACAGATGCGTTCCCGGTCTTAACACACTCACCGCCAAAGGGGAGAATTCTGCCCTTTTCAGTCAATGGTCTGAACCGCCAAAGTGCAGAATTCTCCCCTTTTAATTATTTTCTTTTATTCTGTTTTTGAATTTTTAGTATACATTTATAACCCTAACCCTAACGAATTAATAAATAAAAAAAATAAAAATAAAAATAAATCCATTCACTTCAATGTTAAAAAATAAACTGACAAATAATTCACATTGTTTCTATAAAAAAATGATAAAAACCCTGGCAGTGGGTGATTTTATTTTGAAAAAACTTTGGCGGTGAATGTGGGTTAATAGTATTGCTGTGTATCACATTATTTACAAAATAATTATAATATTGATGATTTTGGCATTGCATCAGTACATGACTGTATATTCCTGATGTTCTGTCCAGTCCTTAACGGTAAAACATGATTGTGTGTGTGTGTAATGCAAAGCAACAATGTCATACAATAAAACACTTCCTACATAGCTGTGTGAATTGCATGTAGGCTACAGAGAGAGGGAATCGCCTGCCATGAGGTGCCATGTAAAAACTAGATGAATGTTGAATTATGCTGTGCAGTGATGGGCGGGGTGGGGTTGAAAATAAACAATAATAAAATGAGATGAGCTGAAGAGAGACGCTACTATAGACATGGATAATTGCAGTTTTTTTTCCATCACCATCATAACCAAAATGAAACGCAATGCTGAAGTAGGTTATAGGCAGCCATATGTGAGGTAGAGAGCCTAGCCTGTCTGGGAAGTAGTAATACAAAAATAGTAGTAGTAGGCAAGAATGAGCAAACTGGACATTTAGACTGAATGTTTCCTTTATCCTCATCTTGCGCTAATGCACGCAACTGTTTTGCCAGGTTTTATTTTTGTTGTTTCTCCTAAGAGTGCATCTGTTCTACAACAACAACTAAAGGTAGCAGGAAATAAAAAAGCTAAATATTCCATATCCATAATTTGCCACTAGATGCCACTGTTGTAAAAAAAAAAACTAGGCTTAGTTTTGGTCTCAAAGCATCACATCCATGGAAACGTATTGTTAAAGTGTGGACTACATACAAAACGTCCTGTTAATATGGCTAAACTAGTTATTAGAGCGTTACAAGGAAATGCTACTTCTTTTAATTTGAGTTCTAAGAAAATGTATGAAGTTCCTACTCAGTTTCAAGATTAAAAAATTTAACTGTACTTTTGCTAAACAATAATCTCATTACAACTTTGCCCGTTGAACTTCTGTCATTACAGCACGTGAGTTTTAATATTTTAATGTGAGCTGGTCTGTTCTTTTTTGTTTATTTTATTTTGTGTTTAACGACATTAACACTGGCGTCCCTATTTTGGGCATGTCAACATTTTCAGGATTTTTCAAAATATCTCAAAGTTTGTCAGGTTTTTCTAAAATATCCGATCTACGTGCTTGTAAATCGGCTATTTTCGAATAGCCAAAGTATAAAATGGTCTTTCAGTGGTTAAATCTCTTGTCTCTTTGCAAGCTTTCACAGCTTAATTTAGGACATAATGCTTTAAAGGAGATTCCAGCTGTTCTGGGTCATCTGGGGTCCTTGAGAAAACTCCATCTCTACAGGAACCAAATTACAACCGTGTCACCTGAGGTGATAGGTAGGCTTTCACAATGTTGTATGTATGGGGAGCCGTGTTAAAAATACAAAATCGACGGATTAAATTTGCATTGAAGCACACTTTACAGGTGGCTGGCCAAATCTTATTCTGCTCAATCTGAACCACAATCAGATTAAAAGACTTCCACCAGAGATAAAAAGGTAGGCAATAATATGTTAATTGACTGCCAGAGTTTATTCATTATGCACTCACCCACTGCCAGGGTTTTTAATCATTTTTTTATAGAAAAAGTGTGAATTATTTGTCCGTTTATTTTTTAACATTGAAGTGAATGGATTTTTAATTAATTTAATTAATTTGTTGTGAATAACGGAAAAAAATGTATACACAAAAATTTGAGAAACCTTTTAGAAATTCAAAAACAAAATAAAAAATGATTTTTAAAAGGGGAGAATTATCCCCTTTTGGCGGTAAACACCATTGACTGAAAAGGGGAGAATTCTCCCATTTGGCGGTGAGTGTGTTAATTGATTTGTCTCTCACTATCTAATCTCTCAAGATAACAAAAAAAAAGCATGGGTTTCCGAGGCTACTCAAGAACAGATTCCGAGCTGCGACAGCAGAGGGCGCTGTTTTTGGACGATGGGTTCCCAGATTGTGCACTATCAGATCAGATGTAATCAAAGAGTGTGGAACTGCCCGGAACTCCTTTACCTTGTTGACAGAGACAGGAGTCAGGAGGACAGATTGCTGTCTCTTGCAGAGAACCACATTTCAAAAAGTTCATAAGTTAAAGATTTGTTTTTGTTCTTTTTTGGGAAAGTTTGTATTATTTTATTATGGCTCTGTATTTCATTAGTCAAAAAATAAAGATAAATTGCTGTTGCTATATTTAATTTATTTTAATTAATGATTGTCTTTTTTAATATGTATTTGTTTTATGCTGTACCAAAAGTAAAAATACTCATTATGCAGAATGTCCCGCTTCACAAGGTATCATTATGTATATAAATCTTTTGAAAATAGCAGATCTACAAGCTCACAACATGTCACGTTCAAATAGCCAAAGCTTAAATAGGTCTGAAGTGGTTAATGTATGTTTTGTAATAATAATTCAAATCTACAAAGTAGGCCTAATTAGTAAATAAAGTTTTCAAATAATTGTAGTGCAGTAAAAGAAGATTTGCCTCTGAGATGTACTGGAGTAGAAGTAAAAGTATTGAAAATTGGAAATACTCCAATAAAGTAAAAAATACCTGAAAATTGTAATTAAGTACAGTACTTGATTTTTGGTGAGTGACACCGTCATACTACGTGTCTAGAAATATAGCTGACGACAACACAGATTGACAGGTGCGGTGAACCAATAGTTGGCCGCACAGTATCTGAGCTGAACCAATAGAGCGTCGCAGTTCCCGCCCACTTCCTGTTTTTTTTGGTGCCGGAAGAAAAAACTCAATGCATTTTTCCATTGACATTTCCAAAAATATTTATATCTATTAATTTAAGCCTCGAATCAAGCCATCACGAGATGACATGAATCATGACCATAAAACGTTTTTTTCTGTGATTTTTTTAAATTTTATATTTAATTATATGATATACTATATTTAATAAATACCCTTTGTTTTGCCGTTTTCAACAAAACAAAATTAACAGAATCAAACGTTTATGGTCATGATTCATGTCATGTCATGATGGCTTGATTCGAGGCTTAAATTAATAGATATAAATATTTTTGGAAATGTCAATGGAAAAATGCATTGAGTTTTTTCTTCCGGCACCAAAAAAAACAGGAAGTGGGCGGGAACTGCGACGCTCTATAGCCAGCCTCGTTGCCAGCCAATAGTAGTACGACCAATAGCAGGACCGCATGTGAGCCCAAGACTCCTCCCCTCTCTCTCAGATCATCACTCGTGAAACACGCAGCCTTCGCACAACCTGAAGACGACATCGAGGGAAAGTACGATAAAGGTACGTTCTCTGTCTTCAGAACTGTATGCTAAACCCGTTGCTAAAAGTCTTATCCCTCCGTTTGACTTGTAAAAATCACTATTTAAACGTGTTATAAAGAGATATTTGGACGGTTTCTGGTTAAAGTGAGATAACATACGGGCGGCCTTGCCTTGAACGCACGTGTTGCAATCAGTAGGCTGTGGCGCAGGTGATATTTTACCACGGTGGTGGAGAAAGTATACTCACATTACTTACTTAAGTAAAAGTAATTATCAATACTGCAATCAATGTAATCATTTGCAATGAATTGAGTATACAGGGCCCCAATGGAAACAAGCCATAGGCTTTCTTGGGTTTAAAATCCTCATAGCAGACATTTCCTGTTTTTTTGCAAACTGCAAGTAAAGTATTCAATCAAAAGAAATACTCTGTTGCAAGTAAAAGTCCAGAACATTTTTTACTTTGAATAAAAGTACTAAAGTATTGGTGTCAAAATGGACTTGGAAAAAAGTACCAAAAGTAGAAAGTACTCAGTGTGCAGACTGTCCCGTTTCTCAAGTTTTCAAATGTCTTAAATGTATTAAAAAAATATTTTGAAAATAGCAGATCTACAAGCTCACAATGCCTCGCACTGGGGAGGCATTGTGAGCTTGTAGACCTGCTATTTTGGGCCATTTTGGGATCTGCTATTTTTGACCATGGGCCATCCTTTGAAAATATTTTGGGCCAGGGTAAGAATGTTTGTAAATATTTTCCTAAAATGGGACAATCTCATGCCTCTCATTGCCTTAGTGACTGAATAGATATTATGCAATTTTGTAATGGCCTAAAGGTTTGAAAGGTTTTCTAAAGGTTTTAAACTGTTACTTTTACTTTTAAACTGTAACTCATTTTGCTGGGGAGTGGTCCCTGGACCCCCCCCCCCCCCAAGGACTCCTTTGAGAACCAGTGCCTTAGGCTTTATTCAGTGGTTCTCAAACATTTTCAAGGACCCCCAAAATGATATGTATTTGGCAGCAGACCCCATCTCAAAATATTTTGTTCCAGGAACCCCCCAGAAGAAAATATTTGAGTTACAAATGTTTGCTTTAAAAAAACATATGTATTCAAAGATTTGCGCAAATGTTAACGATTTTCCAAAAATAGCAGATCTACAAGCTCAGCTATGAGCTTGTGGACCTGCTATTTTTGAATAGCCAAAGTATAAAATATGCATAAAGGGGTTAATGAATGAAATGATTGTGACGCTTATTAACTAATTTTGCTGGGGACCCCCTGGTACCCCCCAAGGACCCCACTTAGAGAACCAGTGGCTTAATTGACCTACTGCTTGTAGTCTATTAGCAAGTTTCCCAAGGAGCTCGCTGGGGAAAAGGAGGTGTGTTCATTTGGGCATCACTTCCTGTTGTCACTCATTCAATTCATTTGAGGGATCAAATCAGTGGGAACACAACCTGACAGAAATCAAAAAATGAGTCTGTCTACTTTCCCTGCAAGATCTTCCTCCACACAGCTGATTCAAATCACTTAACAAGCACCATGTTATCCCCGTGCAGAGATTCAGGCTCACAGCCAGTGTTGCCATGTCTGCTTATTATAAGCATATTGTTAAATATTGGTAGTTGCAGGTTGCGTTTTGTTTGGGGGCTTGTTTCTAAAGTGTAGTTGCTTATTTGGGCTTGATTTCTAATGTTGTTTAAACCAGTGGTTCCCACATTTTGTCATGTCAAAGACCCCCCCAATGAATATGTAATTGTCCATGGACCTCCATTTGAAAATATTTTGTGCCAGGGACCCCCATACAAGATTTGTGCTATAGATATTCAAAATATTTCACTTCTCAATATTTTGAGAAAATATCAGATCTACAACCTTGCAATGTGTCGCTGTGAGCTTGTAGATGTGCTATTTTCAAATAGCCAATGTTAGGTGGTAAAACACAGCCCAGTAGCTGCTTCAGGGCTTGTTTTCATAGACCTGGCTGCTTTTTTTTCTCTTGCAAAATCTGGCAACACAGGTCGCAACAGCAGCTTGTCAGAATGAGGACAGGAGAGGAGTTAGACTACAGCTAAGAGCAAGTGCTGTCAAGAGACATAATTGATCATTAATTTGAGTCAGCTGTGTGGAGTGGAATGAGTGACAACAGGAAGTGATTCCCAACATTCACCCAAGGGCTCAAAGGGACTCTGTGAACTTGTGGATAAAGACATACTCATGGCCCGACATAGATCGACCAGGTCAATTTGAACTTGCCATGCCAGTTGTAGTTGGATGTCTGCCAATGCCAGTTACCATTATGTTAATCAATGTGTGTTTTTCTTTCTTTCTTTTTTCTCTTATTTATTTTTGTAGAACACCACATTTTAAATATGGATCCGAACAAGAAGCCTTCCTTCCCCGGCCTCCCGGGGGCCACGCGCTTCCCCTGGCAGCAGCAGCTGGGGCGAGGGCTCCCGACCGACGAGCCGGGTCCCGTGGGGCGCGCCAGAGGCCTGGCCTTCCTGACCGAGGGGCTTGGCATCGGAAGAGCCCGAAGCTTTCCTCCCCTGGCCGGTGCCTCGCTGTCTCCCATGCCAATTGGGGGGAGAGGAGGCCCTCTGCCCACTGGTGGTACCCTGCCGGTGCAGTTTGGACGTGGAGCACCTCTACCCGTCGACGCCCTGCCGGCGCAGATTGGGCGAGGAGCCCCTCTTCCCACTGGTACTACCATGCCAGTGCAGTTTGGGCGCGGAGCACCTCGACCCGTCGACACTCCGCCAGTGCAAATTGGCCGAGGCGGCCCTCTACCCACCAGTACGCTGCCGGTGCAAATTGGTCGAGGAGCCCCTCTTCTTGCAGCCGATGCCACTGTGCCAGTGCTGCAGATTGGGCGAGGAGGTGGCCCTCCTCTGCCCGCAGATTCACCGCCGGTGCAAGTTGGACGAGGAGGCCCGCCAGCCACTGAGCCTCCCGTGGGATTTGCCAGAGGGATTCCTGCCGGCATTAAAAGTGTAAGTGTAAGACGACATGATCGTGTGCAGCCTTATATCTTTAATCTGTCGGGTCTGTTTATTTATTTTTTAATCCATTAAGACCGGAACGCATAATTTTACATTTCTTTGGCTATTCAAAAATAGCAAGATATACTTGTAGATCTGCTATTTTTTTAAATTTTTGTGAAAATCTTTGAATATATATTTTTTAAAGCGAAGATTTTGCTTCTGGGGATTCTACAAATGTCTTCTAAATCTAAAACATTTTTTGTAAAAGATTATGTTGCTATATATATATATCAGTGGTCCTCAAACTTCTTTTCATTTAAAGGACCCCTTAAATGATATGTATTTGGCCGTGGACCCCTATCTCAAAATATGTTGTTCCAGGGACCCCCCAGAAGTAAAGATTTGAGTAAAAACTGTTCACTTTAAAAGAATATATATATATATTCAAAGATTTGCACACATTTTCATGATTTTTCTAAAATCGCAGATCTACAAGCTCGGCGGCACTCGTGCCGCGCTACGAGCTTGTAGATCTGCTATTTTTGAATAGCCAAAGAAATCTAAAATGACACGATGAATAGCCAAATATATCTAAAATGACACGATGCGTTCCCAGTCTTAATGGGTTAATGTAACAAGAAATGAAATGAAATTCTCCCGTCTATTATAACTGCTTATTATTCTTTCCATGTTTTTCTGTATGCTGTATTTAGGGTGATGTCCCCACTCATGGCAGAGGGTCCGCTCTGGTAGCCATGTTCAGGGGTATGGGCATTGAGCCTTTACAGGCTTCATGGGGCCGAGGTGGCCCACCAGTAGGTGAGTCTTTTACAAAAGTGTAATTGGACCTGTCACAATTATTTGAGATAATTGCAATTATTTTGCATAATCGTTTCCATGTTGAGAAAGGGTCATACATACGACGCTTGGGTGGCGCAGTGGTGAAGTCCCTGCCCACCACCACAGAGGTTGTGGGTTCGAATCCACCGTGGTGCATCCGGCTTTGTCGTGTTCTGGGGAGGGAAGTCGGGCGGGGAGGGTGATATTAGTCACTGCATGTACTCCTATGGGCTGGCGCGGCAGTGTTGAGCGGGAGGAGTAGGACGGAGGCTACGACAGCAGTGACGACACAGAAATGTGTGTGGGGAGGAATCAATTGGCATAATGACTAAATTGGCGAGAAAAAGGGGGTAAAAAAGTATTGGCTATAAAGTAAAAAAAAAGAAAAAAAGAAAGGAAACATTTTCAAAAATAGTGGAAATAGCAGCCGATTTACAAGCTCACAGCGTGGTGAGCTTTTAGATCGGCTATTCAAAAATAGCAGACATAGATATAGATCATAGCGCGGCACCGAGTGCCACGCTGTGAGCTTGTAGATCTGCTATTTTTGAAAAAGATTGAAATATGTTTTTTTTAAAGCGAACATTTGTAACTCAAATCTTTGCTTCTGGGGATTCTGCAAATGTCTCCTAAATAAATCAGTGGTTCTCAAAACTTTTTTCATGTCAAGGGCCCCCAAAATAATGTATTTGGCCGCTCAAAATAGGTTGTTCCAGGGACCCTGCAGAAGCAAAGATTTGAGTTAAAAATGTTTGCTTTAAAAAATATATTTATACATAAACATTTGCACACTTTCACCATCTTTCAAAATTGGCCTGAAAAAAAAACACCTATCAGCAGACCACAAGGGGGAGGTACAGTAAATGTATTTTCCCATCGTTGTATTCACCCTTCCTCGTGTTTGTTTTGTGTTGCAGGGAGGGGGGAGGCACCTGGGCATCTTGGAGCGGAGGTGAAAGAGCAGGCTCCTGCACCCGTGGGAGTCCTGTCTGGCCCGGGAACGGGACAGGCAGAAGAAGTGATGGGCAGAGGAGCCAGGTAGATCACTGGTCACCTTTTTCTTTTTGTAAAGAAACAGCCCATGTTGGCCGGTGATGAAATCATAAAAGAAATGGGTATAACAACCAGACAGTTGTCTTATTTATAGATTTTCAAGTTTACAAACGACAAAATCACACACATACTGTAGATAAACACACACACGTGTGTCCTCATTGGTGCTATATGATGTCATACAACAAGATTCCATTAGCCATTAAAGGGATAGTTCACCCCCAAAATTACTTTCCTTCTATGGCTTAGTCACCCCATGCAGACTTGAATTCATGGATATTTCTTTTGTTTTTGTCGCATTCCTAAGCCAATAATTTGATGACCGGCAGGCAGCGGTTCCGGTAGGAGACGCAAAGAGTCTCCTTTGTTTCTCCTACTGGAACCGCTGCCTACCGGTCCACTGGTCATCAAATTATTGGCTTAGGAATGCGACAAAAACACAAAAATATCCAAGAATTCATGTCTCCATGGGGTGACTAATCGATAGAAAAAAGTTTTAAGCATGGTCTTATTCTGCACTGAGAGCCTAACTGTCATTGTTGTTGTGAATTGTGAACAGTTTCCTTGGGCGAGGGGTCATGCCAGGGGTTGGCAGAGCATCCATGCCTCAGCTGGCCGTGGGTAGAGGACCCACTCAGGTTCTGACCCCTGGGCCCATCCCATCCAAAGGGCCTACCCCAGCTATACCATCACCTTTAATCCCCGAGAGTTCAGCCTACACAGGTATGCTATGAAAGCACATTTTTACAATCTTCCAGGTCTTTCACAGGTACGGAGGAATACAAGAAAATCAGTTAGGGGGAAAAAAATGGAAATTCTTGCACCCTCATTTTGGGCATTTGTGCGCTGCAAAATAATGGATTTAAGTTAAGAGGATAACTTGCATAAAATGTCGGATGTATGATTTGATCTGTAATTTTCGATAATGCATATAAAAGAAAACATTAAACTGTGTGTGTCCCCTCTTACCCTCTTTAACACATTGAATGCCAATCGCGTAGATCTACGCGAACCTATTTAAAGCCACAGCGTGCCAATCGCATAGATCTACGCGAACCGCCGATTCGCGTTGATTTTTCCCCAGGTGCACTTTCGGAATTTTTTGATCCGGTTTGAAGACCGGAAACAGAATTATTCGGGTTCCGTTTTTTTCGATCGTATCCGCTTCCTGTCTGGGATCCTGTCTAAAACTCGGTTGTTGTTTTTCTCCTCGCTGATCACTGTTTAGCGTGTATCCGCTGTATCTTCAAGATGGCGGCTCGGATTTGGTTTTCGCTGGGCGTTTCACACAGATCCCCTGTGTGTTTAGAACCAAATGAACGCGCACTTTTAACTTATTTAGCGAGGTCTGTGGCGACATGAAAAAAACAAAAAAACAACAATAAAACGCTGGCACTGGTGAGTACATTATGATATTAACCTCTGGCATGGAATGTGTTAAGATGCCCCAGACGACGGTTCCCCTCTTGTCCTCTCCAAAGAGACCCCACTTGATCCTGTTCTGACGAGGGCAGAACTCAAAATGGAGACTACACGGTAAATGTCATTTTTCAATATCAAATTGAGTAACGTTTTGAAAAGTGTAAATAGTTGTACTGTTGTTTGCTATCTTAGTGTCTCAGATTTGTCACAATGCTGGTTTCTAGGCCCCCCACCAAAAAAATTCATTGTGATGAAAGTGACACGATACTAACATCCACTCTGCCCCACCCTACAATAGAATACTACTAATATCAAAACCTACTTGCTACTATGTAGTGTGCTCTGCGTGTATTTCTTATTTGATTATTGCATGTTTTTGTGCTTCTTGCTGTCAACAGTGAGCCACTGAACAAGATCGGTAGCAAAGGAACCACGGTGACAGTTGGCTCCAACCAAATCCCAATCTGCTGCCAAAATGAGGCCGTCTACCAGTACCATGTGACCTTCACGTAAGTAGGACACTGACACGTCGGTGTCTTGTCTGTATTGGTGGCCCTTCACCACATTACAAATGTTTTCCATCACTGCTTCCATTATAACCATCAACCAACCACGGAATAGAACTGTATTTTATAATACTAAGATGAGAAATAATTCATCACAGTCATCTGCGCTTCTGTGCTTGATAGTAGTGCTAAATAGAATCCGGTTTACCACTCAAATTCAAAAGTAGCAGATCTACAAGCTCAAAACGCGGCGCTAGGCGCCGCATTTTGAACTTAAATGCGACTCATTGTGAGCTTGTAGATCTGCTATTTGTGTGACGCTGTCGTATGATCAGGTAGGTAGGGCATTTTTATTTTTTAAAACACAAGTTACAATGTATAGCGATGTATATCTTTTCCAAACCTTTCAGGCCAAACGTGGAGTCCATAGGCATGCGGTTTGGAATGCTGAGAGACCACCGCCCGACCACAGGGGAAGTTGTGGCCTTTGATGGCTCCATACTCTACCTGCCGGTCAAGATGGAAAAGGTGGGTACAACTAACCATTTCCTCTTGTCAAGTCAATTTTATTTATGAAGCACGTTTTAAAACAACCAGGTTGACCAAAGTGCTGTACAACGTGATAAAAACAACCTGCAGTACGAATCATCCATTATGTCGGTGGTTCCCAAACTGAGGGTCGGGACCGCAAGGAGGAGAATTATCTCAGCAAACATTATGTAAATAAAAATGTTTGATTAATCAAATAATATTTTGACCCCCAGAATCCATATCTCATCGGATAGGGATAAAAAATTGTGTCAGGAACCACACTTACGGTCTTTTACTCTAATACGATTCCACCAATGGCTTTGTCCTGTGTGTCTCCTACTATACATTGTCCGTCCCAACGTCCCCATATATCTCAAGTGGGGTGTCTACACATATTTACCACGTGTTACCGTGTCCCCTGATGCAGGTGGTTTTCCTGAAGAGCGAGAGGAGGACCGACAACCAGGAAATCACCATCAAGATTGAGATGACCAAGATCCTGCCTCCCCACTCGGACCTCTGCATCCCGTTCTACAACGTGGTGCTGAGGAGGTACGACAGGGTTCCCATGCATGTCTGGATAAATGTGGAGTGTGTTTTATTTTATTGATAACACTGCAGTTTAAGCCACTGCACACAGCCACTTCTTAAGAAACCAGTCCATTTGCCATTTAAATCCTAAAGGCCCCTTTCACCAAAGTAACTGGAGCAGCTAATTACTATAATCAAGATTGTAATTAAAACATCTGAGCCTTTGAGTGTAACTGACAGAGAACATGAGACATTGATAAGCAGTATGTAACTCCCATCATTGGTTTTTTTTTTACTTGAATTGTTTATAATGACTTTTATTGTCGGTTAGGCACTTCAAACTATCCAATGAAGTGTGTTATAAATATTTTTTATGCGTCTCTCCTATTCATTCCAGGTTGATGAAGATAATAGGCTTGAAGCTGGTGGGGCGTAATCACTACGATCCCCAAAGCGCCGTCATTCTGGGAAAACATAGGTGAGTGTTCATTTTTGTTGGCTTGTCTAAAGGTCCTTACACACCGGGGCTATTTTTTTCATGCGAATAATACGTTTTTTCTTTAAACCTTATAAAGTCAATGCAAGCTTCCACACCAGTTTCGCGGAGCGAAAAAAGCGTCTTTTAATTATTCGGAACGAGTCCGAATTTTGCGTATAATCGCCGGTGTGTAACCGCCTTTTGGGTTGATGTTTTCAATAGTTTAACACAATAATTGTTATAAAGATGTTCTGACTGCTGCCAACGTTTTAGCCGTGGCTGCCGTATCCTATCCAGAACCTTTTTGTTTCTCTTGTCATCGTAGGCTGCAGATTTGGCCAGGCTACGCCACCAGCATCAAACATACGGATGGTGGCCTGTACCTGTCTGTGGATGTGACCCACAAAGTGCTGCGCAACGACTCCGTGCTGAATGTCATGTTAGTGCACTCTGTATTAACCCACTTAGACTGGGAAAGCATATTGTGTCATTGTAGATTTCTTTGGCTATTCAAAAAAATTGCAGATCTACAAGCGGAACATTTTTTTACTCGTATCTGTGCTTCTGGGAGTCCCTGGAACAACATATTTTGAGATGGGGGTCCCGTGGTCAAATACATATAATTTTGGGGATCCATGACATGGAAAAGTTGGAGCACCACTGATCTAGCAACATACTGTTAAGATTTAGAAAACCTTTTTAGATATGTGTTTGCCCGCGGACCCCCATCTCAAAATGTTTTGTTCCAGGGACCCCCAGAAGCAAAGATTTCGCTTTAAAAATATATATATTCAAAGATTTGCCCAAATTTTCACAATGTTTAAAAAAAATAGCAGTTATACAAGCTCATAGCGCGCCACTCGGTGCCGCGCTATGAGCTTGTATTTTTGAATAGCCAAATAAATCTAAAATGACACAGATGCGTCCTGGATTGAATGGGTTTATACTTAATATCCAAGAACTCATTGAGCTCCATCCACTGCTATGTGGTTTTGACCTGTGATGATGTCCTTTTCTTCCAGGACGGCGTTCTACCAGCAGAGCACACAGAGCTTCCAGGACGACTGCACCAAGGAGCTGCTGGGCGCCATCGTCATCACCCGCTACAACAACCGCACCTACCGCATAGACGACATCAAGTGGGACAAGTCGCCCAAGGACACCTTCACCATGGCCGACGGCAGTCAGACCAGCTTCGTGGAGTATTACAGGTAAGCAGTGGTGGAAAGTAACTAAGTGCATTTACTCAAGTATTGTATTTTGTACTTAAA
This sequence comes from Gymnoscopelus braueri, assembly GCF_963280865.1. Taxonomy (NCBI): domain Eukaryota; kingdom Metazoa; phylum Chordata; class Actinopteri; order Myctophiformes; family Myctophidae; genus Gymnoscopelus; species Gymnoscopelus braueri. Next base: position 9,234,400 of record NC_137613.1, read on the forward strand.
AAATATATATATTAAGCCGGCATGAATGACTGCTCTTCTTCATGCCATTATTGCTGGATCTTCACTTTCATTAAAGTACGGTTGGTCCAGATGCCAGGCAGAAACCATAGACACACACACTCTCACGCACACAAATATGCAGTAATACTACAAGGTCAAAAATAATGACGACGCACCCAGATAATCTTCCAGTTCCTATTTAGAAAACGAGTGCAATTACTGCTGCAAAACTAGTGAAATCTCTCCTTGATTTCAATAAGGTAAAGGCAAATGGGCCTTAAACCCTAGACACTTTGCTGACCACTTTGTTGTCCTTTTTTCCCTCTAAACTAAATCTCTTTGCTGAAAATAGATTTTGAAACTATCAACGTGTCGCAACGATACAATGTGAGCTTGTAGATCTGCCATTTTGTCTGAATGTTTGCCTATGTTTGCCAAATGTTCACCTTAACAGAGCCAACAGTGAAAGCCTTCCCTTTTCCTTAAACAATTGTCCTCATACTGTATTTTACGCAACACAAGACTGTATTTTACACGGCACCAAACTTGTATACATAATTCAAATGTTCCTATAATTGTGGGTTTGTAACTTGTTGTCTTGCTGTGTCAACAGTAAGAACTACGGGATCACCATCAAAGAAATGGATCAGCCCATGCTGGTCCATCGGCCCAAGGAGAGGTCCAAGCCTGGAGGGAAGGTACAAAGACATTTCACTTTGGCTTCCCAGTATGACCTCATTAAAGTACTTGACACAGACTGCCCTCTTGTGGCTGCATTTGAAAAAAACTCCAGAATCTCCTCATTTTGTATTTCACTGACATTTATTTAGCAATTTCCGACCAGGAGTAAATAAATAAGGCAATACATTCTATTTTATGTAAAGCAGTTATGATACAGCAGTTAGTTACAAAGCACTAGAGAAAATGACTAAATCACATTCTGGTGTTTTGCAGCAAATCCTTACAGGGGAGATCCTACTTGTACCTGAGCTCTCATTCATGACCGGTATTCCTGACAAGATGAGGCAGGACTTCCGCGCCATGAAGGTAAAACTGTATTGTGTGTGCACTGCCCAGGTGCTGTTAGGAAACTATTGTATGTGTGCTGCCGTGCCCAGGGACTGTTGTTTGACGTCCAAAGTCCATTAAGCAAATGCAGCTTTAGTTACAGTGCATTCTGGAAAATGGAGAACATTTATTTAATTAATTGGAGAATATCCACCCAAATGATTTATTTTTATTTCATTTTAACACATTTTAAAACCTTTTGCTTAAAATAAACAAATATACAGCAGAAATCCCCTCCTGGCATTAATAGTTATCTTACCATGACATTGCTTTTATGTTCCATTAGGACCTCACCATCCACATAAATGTGAGCGCTGACCAACACACCCAATCCATCAAGCAGTTGCTGAGTCACATCAACACCAACCCTGAGGCTCAGACTGAGCTGGCTCGATGGGGGCTGGGCGTCGGCACAGAGATCCTGATGGTAAAGACCTGACTCGGCCAAGTGTACAAAAACCTTTGCAGACTGTGTGTGTGTTTGTAGTGTGTTCTTGCAGACGCCAATGCATCTGTTTCTTATGGTTGCATTCATTGTGAATGTGTTCTGTGTGGTTTGTTTTAGACCCAAGGTAGGATTCTGCCCATGGAGACCATCTGTCTCCAGACAGCATCCTTTGTCACTGGCCCCGACGTGTCCTGGTCCAGAGAGGTTACGAGGGAAGCTGTCATCAGCTGTGTAAGTGTGTGTGTGTGTGATGCATGTATGTGTCAGTCTTACAATCGGGTCCAATTAAGTACAGCCTGGTTCCCACACAGGGATGATGCGTAGATGTTTGTACTAGGTTAAATGTAACCTCCATCATCATGGCTCTCATCCATCTCTGAATTAATCTTAGGTCCCCTTGAATCTTTGGGCTATTTTCTACCCCCGACGCGCTGCGGAACAGGCCGAGGAACTGGTGTCCACTTTCCTCAAGGTGGCCAAACCAATGGGATTGCAGCTACAGCGGCCTGTTCGGGTGGAACTGAGGGATGACCGCACTGAGACCTACGTGAAGACCATCCACTCTCATCTCACCAGTGAGGTAAGACTATCCACTCATCTCACCAGTGAGGTAACCTGAATCTGCTAAAGAAGCAGTCAGGAGTTAAATTGAGTTAGTACGACCTCTAGTGCTGCTTAAGAACTAGGGATGCTGCTGCTTTTACTACTGCTTTTACTATTACAATTCTTTATTATGTCATGTTGTCACGTATGTAACAATACAGGTCAAGTGCCTGCCAACTGTAACTAAAAGGATTGCCTTGTGTGTTATGGTTGCCATTGTTTTGCACTTGGTAGATTGGGAAACGCTAATGATCAAGACATGGACAATTGCAAGGGATATTTGGGGTGTCAAGGCAATATCATTTAATGTAATTTTATGAAGTAATCAAGGAATCATTTAATCCCCAATACCAACACTGTTGTCATGGTATTCCTCACCGTTGGCGACACAACACTAGTGATGTGATCGTTAATAGCTAATAGGCAAATGAATCTACTTTTGACAGTGCTTGACAAACTGCTTGCAATTAGACATGAGTGGTAGGTATTAATTTCCAATGCCAAAAGTAATAATGATGTTTCTTTTCCTCCAGCCCAATGTGCAGCTGGTAGTTGCCATCATAACGGGAAACCGAGATGACTTGTACAGTGCCATCAAGAAGCTCTGCTGTATCCAGAGACCCGTGCCCTCCCAGGTTTGGCAGCACTTTAATCTGTTGTCTAATGTTGTCGGGGGTTAACTTCAATCCAGGAAACGTATCTGTGTCACTTAAGATTTCTTTGGCTATTCAAAAATAGTAGATATACAAGCTCTTAGCGTGGCACCGATTGCCTGCAATTTTTTTTTAATCGTTATTTAACTTTTCCATGTCAAGGACTACCCAAAATATGTATTTGGCCGCGGACCCCCATTTCAAAATATGTTGTTCCGGGGACCCCCAGAAGCACAGACCGGAGTTATTTTTTTTTGCTTTTAAACATAGATATTCAAAGATTTGCTAGGAGTTTTCTAGATTTTTCAAAAATGGCAGATCTACAATCTCATTGCGCGGGCACTCGGCTCCGCGCTATGAGCTTGTATATCTGCTATTTTTGAACAGCCAAAAGAAATCTAAAAAATGACACACAGATGCGTTCCCGGTCTTAACTGATTCACTGCCAATCACGTAGATCTACGCGAACCTATTTAAAGCCGCCACGTGCCAATCGGGTAGATCTACGTGAAGTGAAGAAGAAAAAAAATTTGACCCAAAGACCAAGGAGATATGATTAGTCAAAGATCTAGACTCCTATCCACTTCCTTGTTAACTTAAAACTTAAAAATTCTGTATTTCGGCTCCTGAGTACTTTTTTTTTTTTCAATGAAAAACTCTGGCACTGGCAAAAAAAATATGAAAATACCTCTGGCAGTTAATGGGTTAAAGGACCAGATGGGCTTCAGTACATGTCATTGTCTGGAAGTTAGCAGCTTTGGGGTGTGTCAGCTTTTTGACTTTATTTTTGCATTCTTTGCAGTGCATCAACGTCAGGACCATTTCCCAACCTCAGAAGCTCAGGAGTGTCGCCCAGAAGATCCTGCTGCAGATGAACTGCAAACTTGGGGGAGCGCTGTGGACCGTCAATGTCCCTCTGGTGAGCATTATTGTCTATAGTGCATCTTAACAATGTATTCCTCAACCACTTATACCCTGTCAACATCGCCTGTCACCCCCATTTTGCTTCCCGTTAACAGAAACAACTGATGGTGATTGGAGTTGACGTGAACCACGACACCAGCAAGAAGAAGCAGTCAGTGATGGGCTTCGTGGCCAGCCTCAACAGGTAAACCGGCAGTGGTTCCTCTATGGTTTTATGTAGAAGTAATAATAATGAATTTTATTTATAATGCACTTTACAATCATTCGGATAAATCTCAAAGTGCTACAATGAACATTTTCATAAGAACCATCACACACACCACTGTAAAAAGATCTAAGAAGGCAGAAATAAAACGTAAAATCAGTGTGGGTGGGTGTATTGGTGTATTTTATATGGATGAAATATGTATTTTAAATGGATGAAATTGTATCTCATATTATTAAAACGTTTTACCTCTCCTGCAGCCTCATGACACAGTGGTATTCCAGGGTCATCTTCCAGACGGCCACAGAGGAAATCATCAGTGGCTTCCGGCTGTGCTTCCTGGCTGCTCTCCAGAAGTACTACGAGGTAAACTACTGCATCTCAAACACATGCATACTGTAGCCAGCAGGTGGCTGAGGTGGTCTAGAGACCCTCACCTCTGAAGCCATCTGTCAGCCCCTGTTGGTTTAAGATCAAAGTCGATCAAAGTCTGCCCCAACCCGATAGCAGGGCTGCACAACGTATTGAATGAATCAAGAGAATATTGTTTTTGATTAATTCAAGATTGTCACTCATTTATACAGATGCAGGCATCACTTGTACAGATACAAAGACTACTAAGTGCTACATTAACAGAGCTGTACAATAGAACGACAGATGATGTATTTTCATCACCATTTTATATAATAATTGTAAAATAATACAAATTGCAAATGTGCCTGCGATATCAGAAAGGCTGAGGTTTATGAAGCTGGAAAAACATCTAGGGTTTGCCGGTTGACCGCTGGGATCCATTGTTGTTTCACTGCATTTCACCGCATTAAGCAAAGAAAAAAATGCAGCCTTACTTGAATAGCCCCTCTAAGCTTTAGTGAAGAAAGGGCCCACGAGTCAATTCAATATTACATAACGGTATATATGTATGACTTCACAGATGAACCACAGCTTGCCGGAGAAGATCGTGGTGTTCCGGGACGGCGTGGGCGACGGTCAGCTCAACGCAGTGGAGCACTACGAGATCCCACAGCTGCTGAAATGCTTCGAGACGTTCCCCAACTACGAGCCCAAGCTGACCTTCCTGGTAGTCCAGAAACGCATCAGCACCACCCTGTACTCCATCAGTGGAAATCACTTTGGGTCCCCTCCGCCTGGCACCGTTCTGGACCACACGGTGACCCACAGAGACTGGTCAGTCCCTAGTCTTTACTAAACCCTCATGTGCTCTGTATCAGTGTTGATTTTGACAGCACATTTTGATTTAGTTTAGTCATGGTCTTTTGAATAAAATTCCAGTTTAGTTTTAGTCATCTGAAATGTTTAAGTGTTAAGGCGGTTACACACCGGCGAATATGCGAATATACGCAAAATTCGGACTCGTTCCGAATAATTAAAATACGCTTTTTTCGCTCCGCGAAACTGGTGTGGAAGCTTGCATTGACTTTATAAGGTTTTTAAAAAAAACGTATTATTCGCATGAAAAAAATCGCCCCAGTGTGTAAGGACCTTTAGTCTAGTTTTAGTTGATTAAATTTAAGATTTTAGTCGACTAAAATGTATTTTGGCGGTGCCTGGATGGCGTCGTAATGCCTGATTTTACACTTGGTTGCATGCTGAAAATAGCAAATCTACAAGCTCACAACACGTCGCATCACGAACCGTTGGGAACTAGTAGATGGCTATTTTCAAATGGCTGTACACATGGTTAAAGTGGTTCCTTCTAGCACGAATGTTCATCTTGTAAATGGATGGTTTTTGCTGCATAATTTATTTTAGGTATGAAAAAAAAATTAGCTTGTTGCTCACAGCCAACCTTAACAGTAATGCAAGTGTTTAATTTTTTTTACCCAGGGTGGACTTCTACCTGATGGCTCATACAATCCGCCAGGGCTGTGGACTGCCGACACACTACGTCTGTGTTTTAAACACCGCCAACCTCGCACCAGACCACTTGCAGAGGTAATTATGTTTCAGTTTTCTCCCATCTGGGGGGGGGGGGGCTTAATCCATCTGATGGACCTTTGCATGTCATGTCTTGTCTTGTCAATCGGCAACGTACCAGTTCAACAAAGTTTTGTGCATCAGTGAAACAAGGTGGATCCCTTGTTATCAGTCCTTCTTCACCCTAAATGGGCTTTATAGGGTGACTTTGACAGAGCAGAGCAGGGAGCGTACCTCCAACCACTGCAGTTTTGTTAGCTTTAACTTGTTTTACTTGGTAGCGCTGGTGGGTGCTCACTATTTAAAAAGGTAGGAGCACCCACCAAAATGTAAGGAGAACCAATATAAGCATGCAAGTTTTTTTTTTTTTTTTACCGACGATATAACAACTATACGGAGAATGATGAAAATAGCCTTAAATTTGCATTCGTAATAGTACATTTTCACAATGCGGTATTATCAAATATGAACATTGTATTTACTGTATATATAATATGATACATGTATGTGAACCCTGTTTTTGCAAACCGGTTTCCAGCTCTTTTAAAAGATGTTTTCCTCTGTACCCCCCATACCCAGGCTAACCTTCAAGATGTGCCACCTGTACTGGAACTGGCCAGGGACTGTGCGTGTCCCGGCACCGTGCAGGTACGCCCACAAGCTGGCGTTCCTGGCTGGCCAGCATCTGCATGCCGAGCCGTCCATCCAGCTGGCAGACAAACTCTACTTTTTGTGATCTGCCCCACAGCCAGCTGACACACTTGATGCCCCGTCTTCCGCTCGCCTCTAAGCGGCGCTAAGTGTCTGCACAAGTGTTCTGTTTTTTTGCTATTGGTGTGCAACATTTAGTTTCTTTTGTTTATGACCTTACTTGTTTTTGATTCCTGTCATAAACGGCATTTGTGTCTTTTCAGCCTATATTTGTTTATATTTTTGTTTTATATTGAGTTGGGGTCCTCTTAAGAATATAATTTCATCTTTTGTAATATTTTGTGATGGGGTTACTATGTGTGGTGTGTTTTTTTTGTAACTCCTATTTGTTAAAGGTTATATACAGGTGCATGTAAAAAATATATATTTATCATGGAAAGGTTTTAGTAATTCAATATGTGAGACTTATATTCTAGATTTGTTAAACATTTCAAGCGTTTTTGGTTTTAATGTTGATTACAGCATTCAGTCAAAATAAGAAATCCAGTATCTTAAAAGATTACATACAGTAAGACCAATCAAAAACTGGATTTATAAGGTGTAATATTTTGAAATACTATTTTTTTCATTTTCATGAGCTGTCTACCATAATTAGGATAAAAGACATTGTCACATTGTGTAATGACTAGAATATTTTGAGTTTCACTTTTTGAAATTACTTTCCAAATTGTTTTTCACACACTTGTATATGGTTGCATGTTTAATTTTATAATAAATGGGCCCTACTCATGACTGTATTTGTATATGTTGAACAGTGAGTTCTTTTGAAAAACAATATATTGGTTGAGTCATTTAAAGTAGCTTGAAGTGTTTTATTCCTGTGAAAAGTACTTGGTTGGTTAGCGTTTACTGAATGTCTGAAAAACAAATGGTGTTTACACATTAACCCAACTAGCAATGGCTCTATGCTGCTTCTCAGATGGTCAATTAATAATGTCAAGTAGTATAGTTGTAGAGTAAATTGGGGGGGGAAATGCGCACACAAAAAAAGATGTTTCGAATACATATCTAAACCTTATTGGGTGTCAGTCTAGGTGTGATAGAGGCAAGGCAATTTGCTTTGTATCAAGCTCATTGCAAGTCCATTTTTCAATCTTTTTGTTCTTTATTTACCCAGGGTAGTAGCTGAGCACAAGTGCTCATTTTCAGTAACGCACCTAAGAAACGGACATTAACCAAGACCTGAGGTTCCGATTCTACAAAATGTCTTCTAAATCCTAACTGTTGCTATATCAGTGGTTCTCAAACCTTTTCATGTCAAGGACCACCAAAATATGTATTTGGCCATGGACCCCATCTCAAAATATTTTGTTCCTGGGACCCCCAGAAGCAAAGATTTGAGTTGCAAATGTTTGCTTTAAAAGTATTATATTCAAAGATTTGCACACATTTTCACGATTTTCCAAAAATAGATCTACAAGCTCGTAGCGCGGCACTCGGTGCCGTGCTGTGAGCTTGTAGATCTGCTATTTTTGAATAGCCAAATAAATCTAAAATGACACTGATGCGTTCCCGGTCTTAATGGGTTAAAACCTGGCCGCTGATACTGTTGGCCACGAAGCAGCTCCACTGGAGCAATTGAGGGTTCAGTGCCTTGCTCAAGGGCACTTCAGCGGAGTCAACTTGCCCACCCAGATTTTTTCCTGCTGGTCCAGTAACCTTCCAGCGACGAGGGCGCTCCTCTAACCTTGAGCCCACCGCTGCCCACATTTCAACAAGGTAATTCAATGTGCTCTACACAAAACATCTAGCAAAGGAAACAATTGTAAAATGACAAAGTGACATGGTACAAGCAGTCTTTATTTGGTGAAAAACACACAAATATCACATTTCTGGCTTACGTTTTGACATAATATAACTTTCCTACGTAATCAAAACACAATTTCACTGATCAGTATCATCCATCTCATCATCAAACTCCACCTCATCCTCTTCCCTCTCATCATCATCATCATCACCGATGATGGCAGCCAACAGGTCATGGGCACAGACAGTACAACACACTCAGTATTTACACAGGAGAGCTACATGCTATAAAAGGTGACCTTTTCCCTGCTTAGGTGTACTGTTTATTCAGTGTTATAATGACATGGCAGTGCATGGAGACTAGTGCACTTTGACCCTCTAACTGAAATGTTGCTTCTTTTTACTTCTCTTTACTCCCACACCCTGTGTAACAGGAGGATCTGGGTGCAGTCCTCAGCCACAGAGGGATAACAGCTTGATTTTTCTTTTCCTTTTTAAACACAGAAACGCTGAGCATAATGGTGCACCACTGCAGTTTTAATATAAGTTAAAGCTTTCTTGTGTACTGAAGGACTGATATCAAGTTTAGTTTACCATTATATGTCTGGTCCAGTGTGTTTGTATGGCTCTGCCAACAACGCCCTGTCAAAGACAATGTTAAACAGCCCATAGAGAATTTCTATTGACTGGGTTAATATCATTACCAATTCCCTGGAACTGCGTTGTCAACTTGTGCCTGCAGATGCAGTATGTTAGGTTAAAAAAGCACTTACTTTACATGACAAATACATTTTTAAACAGAAGGTTTATTACTGGACTTTTTGCTATTTGGCAGGGTGTTTAGGGTGTCCACTGCCCAGCTGCCTTTACTAAAAGCAATGACAACAGTCCCCTCTAGTGGAGGATCTTGTCCTTTTGCTAGTAGTATTGTAGTTAGAAATGGGCAGGGTAACATAAGATCATGTACTCGTACAATTATATAATATTACAGTAGATCCAATACTTTCAATGTTTGTTTATATGTATGTGTAGAATGGATGCATAGTATATCTGTATTACTTGCCTGAGACCACACATAGTGACACAACATGGAATATGAGACAATATCATAGAGTATAATATCATTCTGCATCTATATTCAACTGCTTTTGAATGCATTTAAACTGTTGCAGAATCAGAATCTGCTTTATTTATGACAGCTTTACATGTGTAAAAAAGTGGGTGAAAGTATTATTTTGTTCATGCTGGTTATGTGACTAATCCTTACAGTTTTTACTTTTTTTAAAGTTACTATCAATGAGGACACTGAAATATTTAAGATGTTGGGCAACGTCTGTCATTTCACTACAGTTTCAGACGTGTCATTTCTTCTGATAATGTTTTGGATACATTCAAAGTCAGACAGGAATTTTTCAGCCAATCTTTAAAAATGCACTTGTCTGAGTTTAGACCATATTTCAAGGCATTTTTCAATGCATAATCTCTTGTCTTCATATGATTCCATTGCTGTTCCGTTCGCCAGTGAAGGTTTACATTTTTGTACTATTATGTCTTTTCTTAATATGTTCATACTGTTGGCAAGAGACTTCAATATCTTTAACAGTTGCTAAACTGCTCCAATCTGCTTATTTTTTACAGCATTAATACAACACTGTTTACAGTATACACTTTTCACTATAAAACTGATTCTGATTGTGTTGTTATATAGCTAGACACACACAGTGCTGACATAGTAGTACTGATGTCATTAGACTCTGAGTCTCTGAGTACTTGGTCTGGTGGTCACGCGACATCGTGTGATGATGACGTGATGATGACGTGTCCATGGACCATAAGGGATAATGGAATTGGCAGCCACCTGATCGCCAGTATCTAAGTTTCATCATGGCACTGAAACAAGTGTTTTGTGTCTCGCGTGGTTTCTTTGGTAATCACCTGCTGGGATTGAGTCCCAGATGCAGCAGCCAACACGTGTATGGAAGTGGCATGACAACAACAGTGACCACATCCTCCTCCTCCCCCACACACAGGGCCGTGTTTAGGGATCAGGAGGCCCTAGGCAAACCCCAGGCCACACATAGTCACCGTGGGAAGGACGTGTCGAGTGATGATGACGGACCCGGCCTGCAAGACTTCATCTCCGGGGAGCTGTCAGAGAAGAGCAGGTGGGACGAATACAGGGGCAACCTAAAGAGACAGAAAGGAGGAGAGAGGCTCAGGCTTCCTCCGTGGCTGATGACCGAAGCCATTCCGTCCGGGAAGAACTACAACCGGATCAAGAACACGCTGAGAGATCTGAATCTGAACACGGTGTGCGAGGAGGCCAGGTGTCCTAACATCGGGGAGTGCTGGGGAGGAGGGGAGCACGCCACGGCCACGGCCACCATCATGCTGATGGGCGACACGTGCACCCGCGGGTGCCGGTTCTGCGCGGTCAAGACGGCCCGCCGGCCCCCTCCCCTAGACCCGGACGAGCCCCGCAACACCGCCACGGCCATCGCCGCCTGGGGACTGGACTACGTGGTCCTGACCTCCGTCGACAGAGACGACCTCAAAGACGGAGGGGCGGAGCACTTTGCGAAGACCGTCTCCACCCTGAAGGAGATCAATTCTCGGGTCACGGTCGAGTGTCTCACGCCCGATTTCCGCGGCGACCTGTCGGCGGTGGAGGCCATCGCCCTGTCGGGGTTGGACGTGTACAGCCACAACGTGGAGACGGTGCGCGAGCTGCAGGGGCACGTGCGCGATCCCAGGGCGAACTTCGATCAGTCGCTCGGCGTTCTGAAACACGCCAAAAAGATCACGCCCGCCTTGCTCACCAAGACCTCCATCATGCTGGGACTAGGGGAGAGCGACCGGCAGGTGCTCGACACCCTGTCGGAGCTGCGGGAGGCCGGGGTGGACTGTGTGACCCTGGGCCAGTACATGCAGCCCACCAAGCGCCACCTCAGGGTGGTGGAGTACGTGACCCCCGAGAGGTTTGCCCGCTGGGAGAAGGTTGGAAACGAGCTGGGTTTTCTCTACACGGCCAGTGGGCCCCTGGTGCGATCGTCTTACAAGGCAGCAGAGTTCTTCATTAAGAGTCATGTTTTTGAGAAGTAAAGGAACTTGTTGTGTTGTTGCGGTAAAACCACATTGAGTTGGGATGTTTTGTACATAGCAACACACCTTTAAATATGCTTATTTATTTGAATGAAAGAAAGAAAGCAGCAACCGCACACTTAGAACACTGCAAATCCATACTGTATATATATGTATACTTGCAAGACGGAACTAGGGTTCAAACAGTCATCAAGCATTGGCTAATTTATTCAACTTATGTGTGATACCTGGCAGTTGGTTTGATGTTGTTAGAATGTGCTAGACTCAGAGTGAGGTGGCCCCAAACCAAATCTTGCTAATGGCCCCAAAAAGTCTGCATTAAACAGCATGCAAAGGCAGCTAAAGTAACCACATTAATTTAATTAATCACATTTTCAAAAACTGAAAAATAGCTCTTCCAAGCTTATGATGTGATGTCAATGTCTGTCGATCTGCTATTTTTGCTATTGTACAACAAAGTATATAGGGCTTACTTAAAGCGGCACTATGTAAAAAGAATGTCATGAATACAATTTAATTTTGTCCAATTAGTATGGTAGAGTTTGTTAATACAATATAACATACACTTGGGTGGTTGTATTTTGTCTCCCTGCTCTTCTATTGAGCTAAAAAAATTATATATTCCTGTTTTCCAATAACAATTGTGTTTGACCTCTTGAGTTTTGTTGGTTGAGGTATTCATACGTACTGTAACTAATGCCTTCATCTTAATTCCAAGACATCATGCTTCTGATGTCACTGTACTTGTAGAAACTGTAACAGCAAAGTGTTTTGAATAAATGTATAATAAACTACTGTAACAGGTTATGAGGGACTGATGATGGCTGACTCAAGACACTTCATAATAGGTGAAAGCCATATCAAATCTATATTTTTAGATCTTCCAAAAATAAACAATGTCCTGAAACTAAATTAAATTCTGTTGAGGTTGAACAGGGTCTTGGGTTTTCAATTTAATCACAAGAGGTTCTTTTTGTTATTTAGCTACTGTGCACAAAGTCAAGTTTTCATCATTCAGTCGACTCATTTGTGTAGATGTGTAGATGTTGTGTAGGGTAATTTCAGTCATTTGTGTAGATGTACGGACCCAAAAGAGAGAAAGTGCAAACACTATGTTGAAATTCACCCATGACTGTCATATATATATGACAGTAATGTATCAAGGCTAGTTCTCACCTATCCCTGAAACATGACTGTCATATCATGACAGTCATGGTTTTGTCACTTTTTCCATTTTCAACCATTTTTTGACCACACGGCCACGGATGTAATAAGTTGAAACGCTTGGGACTAAGTACCCGTATCTTCCGTATTGATCAATACAAAGCATTTTAATCCGATTGGTGGCCATTTTCTCAAAATGTCCTTCATATCCTTTCAACTACGCGACCCTATCGGTTGGGACGTGCACTGCACTCTGATACAATATAACTATGAGAAAATGGCCGCCAATCGGATTAAAATGCTTTTTATTGAACAATAAGGAAGATACGGGTACTTAGACACAAGCGTTTTAACATGTTACATCCGTTGCCGTAGGGTCAGCAGTTTATATTTGAAATTTGAACGTTTATGTAGATGTTCGGGGTGTAAATGGAGACGGTGCCAAAGCCAGGGAACAAGTTGCGCCATGACGCTCGTGACAGACGGAGAGCGTCACGTGAACCAGTGAGCTAGTTCTCACCATGACGTCACGTGACGTCTCTAAGCAGCAGTGCAGACACACCAGGAAGTGGGTCGCTCGCGCTGCTGTCTGTTGTTTTTGTCCGTTAGCGTCGCGAGCCTATTCTTTCCCTTCGGTCTCTTCCCCCCCATTTAAACGTCGTTAGTTTTTAGTGTTTGTTTTTAAGTCGTCGCGGGTCGTCGTCGCCGAAACAATGGCGACGTTCATTTCAGTCCCGCTGAAGAAGTCGTCCGAGGTGGACCTGGTGAAGCCGCTGTCCAAGTTTGTCACGACGACGTATCCCGCCGGAGAGGAGCAAGGCGAGTACCTGCGCTCCGTGGAGGAGCTCAACAAGCTGCGGAGGAACGCGCTGGGGAGGCCGCTGGACAAGCACGACAGCTCCCTGGACATCCTGCTGAGGTACCGTTAGGCCCGCGTTAGCATGTTGCTAACTGGCAGCTTTGCTCTGCTGTCTTGTTACAACTGCGGACGGGTGGGAGAAGAGCTGCCCTGTCCGCCGCCGCGCCCCAAGCCAGCTGTGTTGTTGGTTTTCAGGTTGGCTAGTAGCGTGCTAACGCCGTTAGCTCCCAAGTTCAGTCATGCTAACGAGGGTGTTACACCAGGTATTGTGTACCTATCGAATTCTGTGACTCCAGAGGACGCTCCAATGGCTCAGCGCTCAGTGGCGTTTCGTTACCAGTGGGTTGAAAAAGTACTCTAATGTTTTAAAATGTCAAATTTGTACTTAAGTACAGTACTTGAGTACATCTACTTTCCACCACAGTTTCTTACCTCACAGCTAGCTGACAGCTGTTCATACTTTTAACATGGAGCAATTTTTTTATTTCTCAAAAAATTCCAAAGACACCAAAATCTCAAATCTGAATAACCAAACGACAGAAACTAATAACCTCGTTAAAAGATCTGTCATTTAGGAGTCTGCATTTACAGCAGAGGATTGGTGATCTACATAGCTCATGTTGGGGATGAAGGTCACTTTGTTTGAATCTTGAGTAAACCGGCTTAAATCAGCCTCTTGTTATCTAAAAATGTAACTATAATGTCACTGTGTCACCTGAGTGAAGTAGAGACCACAGCGACCTCTGGAGTCACAGTATTTACTGGGTTACCAATATTGGTGTAAATAGGCCCTGTTTCTCGGAAGGGAAGCATTGTCCACCATATGACTCATATTTTATTAAAAGACACGATTCGATGTAGACCACAAAAGCTCACTTGTCACTCATTTGACTTGTGTGTCAGTTTTATGACCTAATGTGTAACAAGTACCCAGGGTTAAAGTACCCAGGGTTGAACATGTTTGTGGTCTTATCTTGTGTCTCAGTCAAGTAAGCAAATATTCCGAAACCCCAGTGTTGTTTTATGTCGCTTCACACCACATACTAGCTCTCTGAGATGATGTTGACAACATTTAGGCTCATAGCATTTAAGCATGAAACCTGTAGCCCAGACAAGCATCTTCTTCTTTTCCTTTCGGCTTTTTCCCTTCAGGGGGTTCTCCTCAGCGAATCATCTGCCTCCATCTCACCCTGTCCTCCGCCTCCTCTTCTCTCACACCAACTAACTTCATGTCCTCTTCCACTACATCCAGAAATCTCCCCTTTGGTCTTCCTTCTTCCTCTATAATAGGCCTCCTGCCTGGCAGTTCCAACCTCAGCATCCTTCTACTGATATACTCACTATCCCTCCTCTGTACATGTCCAAACCATCTCAGTCTGGCCTCTCTGGCTTTATCTCCAAAACATCTGACATGTGCTGCTGTCCCTCTGATGTACTCGTTCCTGATCCTCCTATCCATCCTTGTTGTTACTCCCAGAGTCTCTGCTACCTCCAGCTCTGCTTCCTTGTCTTTTCCTCAGTGCGACTGTCTCTAAACCAGTGGTTCTCAAACTTTTTCATGTCAAGGACCCCCACATTTATACTTAATAGCCCGCGGACCCCCATTTGAAAAGATTTGCCAGGGACCCCCATGTAAGAGAAGATTTCTACGGCTCTAGCAGTGATTCTCAACCATATTTTTCATTTTAAGGACCCCCAGTTTGACATGCATTAGGCTATGGACCCCCATTTAATGACATTTCTATCTCTGGGACCCCAATTTATATTGTATAATCAATGTTGATTTAACTCTGACAGTGTACAAATATAAATTTGTACACTCTCAGGCTCCTAACTATCCATCATTTAGCTGGGAACCCCCTGAAACTCCCTCAAGGACCCCTGGGGGTCCCCTGACCCCACTTTGAGAACCAATGCTCTAAACCATACAACATAGCTGGTCTCATCACCTTCTTGTAACACCTTTCATTCTTGCTGATACTTTCCTATCACACTGTCACACCTGACACTTTTCTCCACCCGTTTCCAACCTACTTGCACTCGTTTCTTTCTTCACCTCTTTTCCCCACTCTCCATTGCTCTAGAATGTTGACCCTAAGTACTTCAAAGTCCACCACCTTCTTTACCTCTACTCCCTGTAATCTCACTGTTCCACTTGAGTTTCTCTCATTCACACACATGTATTCTGTCTGGCTGCGGCTAACCTTCATCTGATCAAGCATAAAGTGTAACACACAAGTATCGCAAGCTTGTCTTACATTGTAATCAGATATGGTTTGGATTTGCTAGCTAGAGATCTTACATGATAGCGTATATTATGTCAGTGAGAGCCAGACTACAATGGGAGGCATTGGCCACAGAAGTATCATGAATGTGTGAATTAACATGGCTGTCAGCACGTTACATGTATAACACGTTAAAAGTTTCGGGGAAGTTCATCACTGGGCCATTTGCATAGAGGAATGTGACGGAAGTGAAGTGGGACATAGATTTGTTTAACAAAGTTGCTCTTATGGTCTCCAGGCCAAGGGCAGCTTTTGTTATGTTCGTCATGAAATGACAAAACTTTTAAGACCGGTGAACACAGTGCCCTCTAAGTGCAGGCCTGGGTCTTTAACTCAGAAATGACACAAGTCAAGCATTCCATTTGTGTGACTTATTAGCCAGGCCCGCTCCATTTAGAGATGACATGAGCAAGGCTCAAGACTTTGCTCCTAACTTTTTTCCTCTCTGTGGCCAGTGTGACTCATTAGTATTGGCATTGGCACAGGGCTAGAGGGAGAGACAGAGGGAGCCCAACCCACCTCAGATGTTTCTCCTCTGTGAGCTACTTTCTAACTGCAGTGCTATGCTAACTAAGGGGTATTTATTGTCTGTCCGGCTGTCAAAATTAGGCTGTGACTTTCGTTATCGCAACAACAACACTAACACCAGCAAACTGCGATACGAGTTGAAGTGCTGAGTGCTGCCATATAGCTGATATGCAGGAGGAGAGCAGTCGGAAGCATAATTAGCTTTCCCCTGCCGCTGTAAGGTGTGGGTTGGCACTTGGCAGATGCCAGCACAATTTGCAGTCAGAGGCTACACTTTGCCTGTGTGGAGGGAGGAAGTGGACAACTTGCATAGCTGTGCTACCCAGAGTGGGCCGCCACTGTTCAATGTTAGCATTGTAGCCTCCTTGGCGCTCGCTCTCCTCCATGTCCTCCGCCGGTCCATGTGCCAGGTGGTAGTCATGGAAACGGGGCCCTATCCCTTTCACAACCCCAGCAGACAGACAGCTATTGTGTCGCCGTGGTAACCATTGTTTGCCCTGGGACGTTGTTGTACTTTCCCCCTCTATATTTACCAACAGGCACACCTCGTCTAAGTTGTTCGTTCTCGCTGTGCGTGTGTGCCAGATGGGAAAGCCACTGATGATGACGAGGCCTTACTGTAAAACCTATACAAAGCTTGTCTTTGTTTTTATTTATGCGTAGCAATGTGTACGTGTGTACTAGTCTCCAGTAGGGCTGTCATGATTACAAATTTAAGTTGACGATTAGTTGTCACACAAATAACTGCGATTGACGATTTAATTGTTTTTGCCATTGAACATATGAATATAAATGTAATTATTGTTTGCCTCCTTTCCTTTTAGGCTTCAAAAATAGTAGAAATAGCAGATCTACAAGCTTACAACACGTCACGTGTAGATCTGCTATTCCACTATTTTTGTAAAATGAAAAATGAAAATGTATGAACATCTTTCAACATGGAAAATTCGATTATAACGATTATGCAAAAATAATTGCGACTATCTCAAATGGATGATTATGTAATAATTGCGACAGGCCTGGTCTTGAGACGGAGGAGAACTGGCGGTTGATCAACTGGAAAAGGAGGATTCCCTCTAACAAGATCCTGTCTAAATATTGTTCCTAAGAATAGAATCTTCCACATCACTCTGGCTCCATGTCAAAGCTGAGTAGTGCTTCGCTCACAGCTGAGCTGGCCCTGGGCTTCTGTGTGTGTGTGTGTGTGTGTGTGTGTGTGTGTGTGTGTGTGTGAAAAGTGTACTGCAGTGCACACACACACACACACACTGCGTGTGCACTGCAGTACACTTTTCTTTTGGCATGACTTTTCGCTGACACACTGTCATGTGTCTCTGAAGCAGCAGAACTTCCTCAAACCACCACACACACACACACACACACACACACACACACACACACACACACACACACACACACCACAGTGATGTCATACACAGCTTCTGTTTATTATGATTTTGACTTATCACACACTTTCAGTGGTGGAAGAAGTACTCAGATATTTTTGCTTAAGTAAAAGTAGCAATACCACGATATAAGAATACTCTTTTACAAGTAAAGCGTGTGTTCAAAATGTTACTTGAGTAAAAGTACAAAAGTATTGGCATCAAAATATACTTAAGTACCAAAAGTAAAAGTACTAACGTTTGAAAATAGCAGGTCTACAAGCTCACAACGCGTCGCGATGCGGCGCGTTGTGAGCTTGTAGATCTGCTATTTTGAAATAGCCTAGGTATAAAATAGGGCTAAAGTGGTTAATGTATGTTTTATAATAAAGTAATTTATATCTGCAAAGTAACTAGTAACTAAAGTTTTCAAATAATTATAGTGGAGTAAATGTACAATATGTGCCTCTGAGATGTAGCGGAGTAGAAGTGAAAGTATTGGAAAGTAAAAAGTAGTTACTTCCCACCACTGCACACTCTGTACTTTGCTTTATTGTTATTTTTGATTTGACCTGTAATGTTCACTACTTCTGCCCACAGGTACTATGACCAGCTCTGTGCCGTGGAGCCCAAGTTCCCCTTCTCTGAGAACCAGGTAAAAAAAATGACCAGGTAGCAGCTAGTGTGTTTAGGCTTGTTGAACTGGAGAAGCAGCCTAACACCATGTCCTCTTCTGTTTTCTTCTTTCTGCAGCTATGCCTAACTTTCACATGGAAGGACGCATTTGACAAAGGGTCACTCTTTGGAGGGTCAGTCAAGCTCGGTAAGCCACGTCCTCTCTTATTACCGTGAACGTTAATTAGTCTGTGATCACACATCATGTATCAGCGGATTAGTTACGTTTCAGTAGGCAGGAGATTCAGAGCAGTATCAAACCTAGGGCCCTATTTTCGCTGGTGCCTTACCCATTATCACTAAACTTCTTTGCCATTTTTTACTATTTTTAAAAACATGTGTTACATGAAACAGGTGCAGTCACTATGTAGTGTGTCCTCAAGAAGTACCCTAAAAGTGAAATGTCTCTATTGAGACCAATCGCTCCAGTTTCAGAGAGTCCTGAAGTTAGTTCCATTTGTGTGGAGCATAATACTGTACATGAAAGCAGTCTTTCCTTGTTCACTGCTCTTACGTGGACTGGTATATCTAATGTGTGTTTGTGAACGTGTTGAATGTCCAGTAACCTTTTGGTTCTAAAAGCGAAGATAGGTACAAAGGAAGCTTACCACAAAAAACGGAGGGCACTGTGGTAGACAGCTTCAAGAGGCTTCAGTGTGGGGATTGAAGCATGCATGTTCAGCACATCACCATAGTCAAACACAGACATTATGACAGATTTAATAACAGTTTTTCTGCTGGCAAAAGAAAAAATATGGCCCCTGTAGTTTTACTTTGGTCTGAATCATGCCAAACAAAGAGATATTGTTGCAGTTGTCATCATCATAGTTAATTTTACGGTTCACACTGCCATATTACAAAATGAACCAAACGTTGTACACAAAAGTCACATGGACGAACAGCTAATTCACTGATTGGGCAGTTTAGGTGACTTAGGCGTCATCTAGCAACATCGTCATACTTTCTGCCATGGATGTGATCAAATACACAAACACATCTTCTTCCTGTATCTGACATGCTGAACATAGAGCTTACATAATACAGCACGTGGTGCTATAAGAACAAATAATCTGAAGTATGTCAACTGCACGTCACTCTGCAAACTTTGCAGACTTTTAGGGTGTGTCTCACTGGGCCTGTGAAAAGGTTGTGCGTGCGTGTCTGTGTACACTCGCGCAGCAGACATGATTTCATGCGTGTGTTTTATAATGTGTACTAAGGCTGTCAGTTCTCTATAATCCCATTTGAATTTCAATGCTTTATTATTTTTTATATTCGAAATTTTATTTTCGAAAATAATGTATAGATGTACAATAATAAACACTGACGTGCACACATACAAATGCTCTAATAACAGGCTACTTTTTTGTATAACTATATTAGTTAAGGGTTATGGCTTTAATTTATGTTCATCTTCGTATTTTTTCTGTTTTTTTTTTACATCAAAACTTTCGCTGTTGTCATAATTATTAAAGTTTCTAAAACGTAACTTTCAAGTGACGTTTATGGGGGGAAACTTTAAGGAAGAGAGGAGTCTTGCTTGCCTCTGCGCTGAACCAACGTGGTGTGACCAGCGTGACCACACACACACACACACACACACACACACACACACACACACACACACACACACACACACACACACACACACACACACACACACACACACACACACACTCAGGCATGCGGCCGAGTGTGCACAACACAGACACATTGGGTGGTATGGCAGCGACTATAAGTTCTTAACTCTCTGTCTGCAGTGCATGCACTCAAACTTCATTGTTAATCATGTGTGACATGATGAAAGCATTTGTTTTCACATTGGTAGGTCAGGAAATAAAAAGAATAATATATGTACCGGTATTCCAATTAAATACAAAATAAAAAAGTTAATTGCATTCAAATGGTAATTTTAGCATTCGAATGTTATTAATTTGTTTCACATTCAAATTATATTCGAATACCGAAATTCGTTCTGACAGCACTAATGTGTACTGTGTAATGTGTTTGTGTGTTTTAGCTCTGGCCAGTCTGGGCTATGAGAAGACATGTGTGCTGTTTAATGCAGCAGCGCTGGCCAGTCAGATCGCCTCAGAGCAGAACCTGGACAGCGATGAGGGACTCAAGGCTGCAAACAAATATTACCAGGTAAATCTTAAACAACCAAAGACTACCAGGTCATGGACTTAATGTTCTTGTTTAACCTATTTAGACCGGGGACACATCTGTGTCATTTTCGTTTTTAACCACTTGAACCATTATTTATAAATAGCAGATATACAAGCTCAAGCTATGAGCTTGTAGATCTGCTATTTTTGAAAAATCTTGAAAATGTTTGCAAATCTTTGAATGTATATATATTTTTAAAGCAAACATTTCTTTTACTCAAATCTTTGCTTCTTGGGGTCCCTGGAACAACACATTTTGAGATGGGGGTCTGCAGCCAAATACATATCATTTTGGGGCTCCTTGACATGAAAATGTTTGAGAACCATTTATATTATGGCAGCAACATAAGTGTTTCAGAAAACTGTTAGGATTTAGAAGACATTTTGTAGAATCCCCAGAAGCAAAGATTTGAGTTAAAAATCTTTGCTTTAAAAGAAAATATATATTCAAAGATTTGCACATATTTTCACAATCTTTCAAAAATAGCAGATCTACAAGCTCATAGCGTGGCACTGTGAGCTTGTATATCTGCTATTTTTTAATAGCCAAATAAATCTAAAAATGACACAGATGCGTTCCCGGTCTTAATGGGTTAATATAATTTGTAATTGATATGACACTCTTTTAGCCATGACAACTTTGCTGCATATTGGCATTGGTGACATTATGAATCAGTCAGCTGAATTGACTCTTGTAACTAACCAATGCTGCATAGTTGCATAGAATCCACAGCTTCTACCAAAGTCAGTGAATAATAACACAATAAGCAGAAAAGGAAAAAAGCTTACTGTGATGTGTCTCTCACTCTCTGCAGTGTATGCAGGATGGGAGTTTGTCTGTTAGTTAATCCATTGTGCATGACATTGGTTTTTCAGAGGCATAATTAAATGTATATTTTTAATGGGTTCAAATATACCATCGCAGCTTTTTTTATATGCCCGGGCAGACAGCCTTGGTAAAAGCCTGCTGTATTTGTGTTGGATATGCAGTAGTTAAACCTATGAAATCATAAACCACCACCACCACTACTACTATTGTTTTTAAGCCAGATATTAAAGGGCGTGTTCCATACTAGCCAGGTAGGCCTGTCTTTATACGTTACACCAGTGGTTCTCAACCTGTGGGTCGGGACCACCAGGGGGGTCCCCACATGATTTTTTGGGGGGGGGGGTCCCCAGATGACAGTGAAGTGACAATTTTAGGACTTTTAAGACCTTTACAATACCTTTTACTATAAAAACTGGTCAAACATTGGCCAAATTGTGAAATTATATAAGAAAGAGGCAAAACCTTTGATAATAGCCGATCTACGAGCTCACAACGTCTCACTTTGCGAGGCCTTGTGAGCTGCTATTTTCACAATATTTATCTGTGGAACCGAAAATGTAATAACTCAACTCCTACATTCCAAGTGCTTATCAGGGTAGGGGGTCCCGAGTTCAAATATGATTATTTTGGGGGATCCCCAGCCTCTGTCGATAGCTTTAAAGCACAGCTCAAGACCTATTACTTCACTCTTGCTTTTAGCTGATTCTTTGGTTGATTTTTAATTCCTCACTGTATTCCCTATTTTAATGTTGTTCTATGCCTTTGCTTTTGCCTTTGCTTTTATTTTATTTTATTTTATTTTTGTTTGCTTTATTGTTAAATTGGTTCTAACTGTAATTGTATTCTTGCTATGTAAAGCACTTTGAGCTGCATTTCATGTCATGAAAGGTGCTATACAAATAAAGTTTATTATTATTATTATTATTATTATTAAATATGATTATGTTGGGGGGTCCCCAGTTCAAATATGATTATTTTTGGGGGGTCCCCAGTTCAAATATGATTATTCTTGGGGGTCCCCAGTTCAAATATGATTATGTTGGGGGGTCCCCAGTTCAAATGCTGCCTTTGCCGTCATATACTTCAGAATGTTTAAAATGTCTTCCACAAATCTAGTACGTTAATAGGTTTGTGATCCGCCGTTAGTTTTTCCTTTGCTTCTCTTATGGTTTCATGCTAGGAGTTTGTTTTCCTTGTATTTGTATAGCTGGCCTGCGGAGCGTTTGGTCACATCATTGTTGTTCATACTAGGAGTTTGTTTTCCTTGTATTTGTATAACTCGCCAGCGGAGCGTTTGGTCACATCATTGTTGTTCATACTAGGAGTTTGTTTTCCTTGTATTTGTATAGCTGGCCTGCGGAGCGTTTGGTCACATCATTGTTGTTCATACTAGGAGTTTGTTTTCCTTGTATTTGTATAGCTCGCCAGCGGAGCGTTTGGTCACATCAAGGACACAGTGCTGTCGGCGCTCAACAGGGAGCCAACCATGGACATCTCCCCTGAGACCGTGGGCACCCTGAGCAGCATCATGCTGGCCCAGGCCCAGGAGGTCGTCTTCCTCAAAGCCACCTCAGGTACATGCACAACAAACACAGTTTACACACACACAGTCACCTCAGGTACATGCACAACAACACAGTTTACACACACACAGTCACATCAGGTACATGCACAACCATACCCACACAGTTTACACCAGTGTCGATTTTGACAGCACATTTAGTTTTAGTCATAGTCTTTTGAATAAAATGTAATTTAGTTTTAGTCATATTTTAGTCAACTGAAGTGTTTTAGTTTTAGTCTAGCTTTAGTGGACTAAATATCATGATACATAAAATGTATCTTGGCGGTGCCTTGATGGCGTCATAATGCCTGATTTTACACTGGGTTGTATTCTGAAAATAGCCGATCTACAAGCTAACAACGCGGCGCAGCGTGACACGCGAGCAAGACCCCAGAGTTGCTGAGGCTGCCGTAGGACGCAAAAAGGACACCAGTGCGCATGCTCATAACTCTATGGCTGCTCGAAATGTCCCCAAAAACGTCTCAATTATTCTACTTCCGGCAGGCTTCCGGGTGCTTCAAAACGCCACTGAGCAATTTCATTGAAATGAATAGCTGGGGGCGGGGCAATCCGCCCTCTAGTTATACTATACCTCTATGGTTGTGAGCTTGTAGATCGGCTATTTTCAGAGCGCAACACCCGAGCGCAAACGAGCATAAAATGACTTGTCTTTTAGTTCTACTGGATCTCTTCTCCACTAGTCCCTTACTAATATTTAAGTCTAGTTTTTATTTGTTGACCAAATTGTCAATATATTTAGTCTAGTTTTAGTCATCATAGCTTGGTTTTTATTTATTTTTCGTCAGTGAAAAAAGGTAGTCGACGAAGGTTTTCGTAGAGTTTTAGTTGACGAAATCAACACTGGTTTTGACACGTCACCTCAGGCACATGCACAACAACACAGTTTACACACACACACCGTCACCTTAGGTACATGCACACCAACACTGTTTACTGTCGCGATTAGCCGGATTTCCACCGGCATGGCACCACACCACACCTCATCACCCACTTCTTGTGCCGCCGTTTCCATTACAAGGACCTGGTCGTAGTGGTGTCAAAGGGGTCTGAAATGGGTGCCTATTTTGGCACCACGTCAGAGTAGGCCTGAGCTAGGCCAAACGGGGCCAAACACGTCATAATGACTGATCACTCACTGACTTTATTTATTTGTAATTATCATGGTTGTAATACATTATAATACTTTATATTGTATTATGATCACGGTTATGGTCTATTGTAGTGTTTGTAATTGTAATTAGTGTAGTTGTAATACATTATAATAATTTATGTTGTATTCACATCACAGTTCTCCAGCTTACCGATAGCTGGAGAACTCCTGCACAGGTGATTTTGCATTTGTATGCAGGACAGTTGGCCACTCATCTACATTACATCGTTAGGCAAGAAGCAATTACCTCCAGCTATGTCCTTAGATTACAAAGGAGTGTCAATGACCGGAGTTTGCTACGCATACCTGTGGATTTAAGAGGGGGTTAGCCTACTGGTACTTTAGTGTAATGGAAACGCCGGATATTTTGATGCGCTGTGGTGTACTGTGCTGTAGTCGAAAGTCCAACGCACTTCAGTCAGTTGTGGGTAGAAGAAGGGCTCGGGGCTCAACAGTGGGACAAATTGAATTTAAAAAGGAAAAATACCTGGGCACTTCAAAAGAGACTACCCAAATAAAATACTGGAGCAGTCGAGTGGGTCTGCGCGTTCAGTTCCCCCGTGCAAATTAATAAAACGTTTCAGAGCCAGCACTCTTTACACAGTTTGTCATTCTAGTATTGGACAATTAAGTTTGGAAACTACATGCGATTTTTACTTGGCGGTTGGTTGGATCGTCCACTGCACAAGACAACAAGGTTCCGCTGTAGTCCCCCCTGTCGGTGAAATTTGTATACACTGTCACACAAAAAGTCGTGGGTTGTGCGTTAAAATGGTTAAATGGTAACCCCGGGTACTTCTAAATGATGACGGTATCCATCTCAACTACTCTACTATAAAATGTCATCATATGATGCAGTGCAAAAGGGGATTACAGTGGATTGCTAATCTACAAGCTAGATTGACATCTTAAAGGGCCTACTCTGTGTGGAGTTTGCATGTTCTCTCCGTGTCTCCTAGGGTAGTTAATACCCTTACAAAAACATGTAGTAATACCGGTCGCTATACCGCCTCCCACATGACAGCCGGGGCGCCTGATGGAGGGGAAGGGAACTGGTTGGAATAACGTGTTCCTTCCACGCGCTACGTCCTACCGGGTAAACTCCCCCCTGTCAGGTGACAAGAAGGTCAGTTGGCTCTCATGCATTGAAGGAAGCATGAGCTCGGCCCTGGCCTCCCTAGGCTGTGGAGGACTGGTGTAGCGCTGGTGTAGCGCCCAGGATCACTTAGGAAATTGGCACCGGGTGAAAAAAATGGGTTACAAAAATCACGGGATAAATATTTTAGAAAAAGAAATAGATTGACATCTTATGACATGCCCAGAACAGGGACGCTAGTGTGCATATATGTTTCCCTGCTTGTAAAATGTTCTTTATGGTACATAGCATAGTGGGGCATGCGCACTTGCATGAGGAAGTTGGTTCCTGTCGTGGGAAAAGCATAGTGATAGCACTATGACAGATATTTATACAACACTATAACAGATATACAAGCTCATAGCGCTGGGCTGTGAGCTTGTAGATCTGCTATTTTTTAAACTAAATTGGACAATTTGTGCAAATCTTTGAATATATATGTTTTTAAAAACTCTAATCTTTGCTTCTGGGGAATTTTATGTTGCTATATTCTTATGTTGCTATAATATCAGTGGTTCTCAGACTTTTTTCATGTCAAGGACCACACAAAATGTATTTGTCCGCGGACCCCCCCCATCTCAAAATATTTTGTTCTAGGTACCCCAGAAGCAAAGATTTGAGTTAAAAATGTATTTATATATTCAAAGATTTGCACACATTTTCACAATTCATTTTTCAAAAATAGCTGATCTACAAGCTCATAGTTTGAGCTATGAGCTTGTATATCTGCTATTTAAAGAAATCTTAAAATGACAGATGTGTATCCCGGATTGAATGGGGGAAGCGAGCCTTGATGGAGTGTTTTCTAAAGGAGGAAAAGGATCGTGCCTATGAGGCATATTCATATTTCAAAGGACAGCTCCGTGACGGATTACAACTTTTTGACTTTGAACAGAGATCATTCTAATCAGATGAGTAAGTAGTGTACAGTACAACATGGTTCTTCCTGATGAGGTAATATTAATTATCCTTCAAGTTGTTGACAACCAACATTGGCATTAACTGCATGCATGCAGAGCCAATCTTCTCTTCTGTGAAATCGGCGCTAAAAACAGGATTTTTTAAAGGCACACGTGAACACATGAAAACCAAGTGAACTAGGACGGTAGTGTTTATTAGGCCTGTGTATAGGAACTTATTTGGCGTAAAACATATTTTGTAATGCTGCTCATTTAGTGTTATAGTCTACATTGTGTGAGAGGAATGAACTCATTCACTGCCAGGAATTAATTATTAATTCATCAGTAGGGATGGGCAATATTATCGATATCACGATATATCGCGATATTTTATTTCGCGATACTGTATCGATACTCCAGTATCAATATCGCGATTAAAAAAAAAATGGAAAAAAAAAAGTTTTTTTTTTTTTTTTTTTTTTTTTTGCTTTTTCAGATACAGGCTTTATGAAAAACATTCAAAGAACCTATCACAGATCTGCAGCTAGTCAATATGTAGTGTATATATAAACAATATGTAGTTGTGATATATGCATATATCGCAATATATCGCATTATATCGCAATATATCACAATATATCGCAATATATCGCAATATATCGCAATATATCCCAATATCGTGATACGACCCAAGTATCGTGATGCGTATCGCAATATAATCGTATCGTGACCCAAGTATCGTGATACGTATCGTATCGTGAGATTGTTGCCAATACCCATCCCTATTCATCAGTCTACTGTCCCCTTGCCAGCGATTTTACTGTACCTTTGATCCGGTATTGTCGGGGGAAAAAAATCCTCCATCCGATCCCCCATTCCAAAGCTATGGCCGTTTGAATGTGGCTTGTTTTTTGAACCCCCAAACAAAAAAATTATATGTTTTTACGTCTGTGGCAGAATTGGATTTTGGACATAAAATTACGTTAATTACGGTCTTGGCATTGAATGAGTTAAGACTCTGAATAGACACTGAATAGTGTGTAAGCAACTGTAATTCATTTCTGACAGCAGGAGATAGCCGTTACAACATTTGCATAGAGAATATTTGCATGGAGTTAGAGCCTCTGGCCTTCTGCAGTGTTTTTTTTACAGCATGGCCCAAAGGCCAAGGGTTTGACTGCATCGACGTCTGTCTGTATTTATTTATTAACACATCCACTGCCAAGGGCTAATCTCATAATGTACTCACCAGTGCCAAGGTGTTTTTGTTGTTTTTTTGTTTTTTTCATGTCGCCATAGATCTTGTTAAAATCTCCCTGTATCTCCCAGTGAAAACCACGTGTCAAACGGGGCATCCATGTTTGAGTTAGAGCGGATTACGTTAAACAGTGAAATGCGAGGAGAAAAAACTACAGGAAGAGAATTGAGTTTCAGTTTCGTCTGTAGAATGGGAGCGGGCGTGCTCGTCAAAACCGGATCCCAAATAATTATATTTCCTGTCATCAAACCGGAAACGGAAGTGGATCAAAAAAATTCCGAAAGTGCACCCGGACCGCGCATGCGCGAAAAGACCGCAGCCCGTAGGGCTACGGTCTCGGCGCTTAACAGTTGGATTTAACGGCCCGTAGGACTACGGTCTTGGCAGTTAATGTGTTAATGTCCGCTCAAAAGTAGACCAATCAAAGCTCATGTCGCTACATATTTGATGGATGGTATGAAACAGAAATAACTGTCCAGCTGGCTGCAGCATGAACAGGGTAGACGCCCACGTATCTAAGCTGTATTGTACTTACAGGGGAAGTATTTATAAAGATCGATCCATTTCCATTTTGGTCAAAAGAGACTCGAGAGTAGATTGTCACCAGCGTTGCCAGATTCTGCGAGAGAAACAAGCAACCAGGTCTAGGAAAAACCAGCCCAAAAGAAGCGACTATGGGTCACATGAGCACTTTAACATGTACATCAAGCTATTTGAAAATAGCAGATCTACAAGCTCACAACGCGTCGCATCGCGACGCGTTGTGAGCTTGCAGATCGGCTATTTTCAAATAAAATCTTGCGGGCGAAATTATAATAAGCAGACCTGGCAACCCTGATTGTCACCATCGGTTATTTTGTGCGGCTTTATTCACAAACTGAACAGGTACGAATGGGATACAGTTATTAGCCTCTAGTCTCTGTAGTGCTTACCCTGGCAATATTTTGGGGATTGATACCTCCCCCCCAACGCTAAAAGAAAGCAAGCACATGCACATGGATTTGATCTAATACAAGGTTTGAGTGTCTCCGTAAAGTGAACCCGGTGCATTAGATCAGGGCTGTCGGCTACTACGTCCTTGCTGCTAAAAGGCTGCCGTACATCAGACACAGCAGACGGCACGTAGCCCTCTGCTGTGTGTGTGTGAGCACCTAACCGCCAGGGCCCACTTAACCAGATCTCACCCTTTGTGTGCCAGTGTTGCACTTAAGACTGCAGTTTTACAGTCTCGGTCCACACACTTTATTGCCTTCTTCTCTGTTGGATTTGATCAGTGCACCGACGTGCTCAAAACGGTGGTGAATTTGTGCAATGTAGCTGTACAAGCGAGTTACATCCACTGCTGTTTAGTGAGTGTAAAAGCTCTGCGGTACACAAGAGAGCAACACGGCCCCAAACACTGCTCTGAAAGACACTTGAGAGGTTGTGCTGTAATTGTGTATTGTGCAGACTGTGCACGTGTCCATATACTAGGCCTGTCCCCGACTAAGGATTTGTTTAGTTGAATCTAATTGGCGACTAATTGCCAATAGTCGACTGGCATTTGACTAATGCAAAAAAAAATAAAAGTTTTTTTTTTAATGGCCAATACATTTTATTTCAAAGGGCCAAGTCTACACAGTTTGTTTTGTGTCTCCAGCAGAGTTTCTAGTGTCTCTATCTCTCTCTGGAAGAGGTTGCACATGAACTCTGCAGCCGCACTGAGGCGCTCCAACACAAACAATACTAATACAAAGACGAGGAATAAGAAGAATAAAGTGGAAGTTACGTGTGGTTGCAGCCTTGCAGGTGTACACTTGGCCAAAAAACAATAAAAAAAATGTTTGGCCATTAAAATAAAATAATAATAATCTCGACTAGATTCGACTAAGAGACACGCAGTCGACTCGGACCCCCCGCGACTAACCAGTCGACTATTCGACTTAGTCGAGATCAGGCCTACCATACACAGCACAGTCCTCCAAAGAGAGTTAACCCATTAAGACCTGAAGCCGATTCTAGAAATGTCTTCTAAATCCAAACAGTATTCTGAAAAAAAACGTATGTTTCTATATCAGTGGTTCTCAAACCTTTTCATGTCAAGGACCCTCAAAATGATATGTATTTGACCGCGGACCCCCATCTCAAAATATTTTGTCCCAGGGACCCCCCCCAGAAGCAAAGATTTGAGTTAAAAATGTTCGCTTTAAAAGAATATATATTCAAAGATTTGCACACATGTTCGCAATCTTTCATAAATAGCAGATCTACAAGCTCGGTGCCGCGCTACGAGCTTGTAGATCTGCTATTTTTAAATAGCCAAAGTGTAAAATCATGCTTTTTTTTTAGCTCAAATCAAAAAGTGACACAGATGCGTTCCTGGTCTTAATGGGTTAACCGTATATACTTTATTGTACGACATATGGAGAAAACCACCGATCTTCAAGGTTGTGTGACGTGTTGTGAGATTTTATATTTTATATTGTCTATTTCTTTCACCCTGTCTATTTATTTAAAGCCGCCACGTGCCAATCGCGTAGATCTACGTGAACCTAATTTTCTTTTTCTTTTTTTTCTTTTTCTTTTTTTTTCCAATTTGACCCAAAGACCAAGGAGATATGATTGTTCAAAGATCTAGACTCCTATCCACTTCCTTGTTAACTTAAAACTTAAAAATTCTGTATCTCGGCTCCTGAGTACTTTTTTTTCTTTCAATGAAAAACTCTGGCACTGGCTAAAAAAATATGAAAATACCTCTGGCAGTTAATGAGTTAACACTGGATTGTTTTTTTTTATTATGTTTCAACAGATAAAATGAAGGATGCCAGCATCGCTAAGTTAGCCAATCAGGCAGCAGATTTCTATGGCGACGCATTCAAACAATGCCAGTACAAAGAGAATCTTCCTAAGGTATGTGCAGGACACACACACACACACACACACACACACACACACACACACACACACAGAACGCTCTTGACTTTGTGTTCTATTGACACGTGGGCCTACCACTGCATTTACAATGTTGTAGAGAGTCTGAGTCTTGGTTCGGTATGTTTGACCGTCCATGTGTGTGTGTGTGTGTGTGTGACTGTGCATTATTTTATGTACATACTGTATGTGTGTATTTGAGATGGAGTGCAGCACTATATACAGCCCGGCACTCTGGGTGTGGGCCTGTCCCCATCACAACTTCTCTCTGTCCTCCATTGGTCTTGTTTTCCATCCTGTCCTCCTCCATTCTGATTGGGTCTCTATTATGATGATTGATTACTATTAAAACTGCATTGTGATTCTCACTGCTCTTGATGGGGGGGGGGGGGTCTCTCTTATAGCATCTAATAAAGGGGGCTTCTGAAAAGGTGTTCTGATAACCGCTTACTGACAACGTTCTCACAGCATGACCAATGCACGCACGCAGACACACACGCGTACACACACACACACACACACACACACACACACACACACACACACACACACACACACACACACACACACACACACACACACACACACACACCCCCCTTTGGGACCGATTAGTAACAAGTTGATATTGAAAAGATGCTTGACCATCATTCGGGAAAGGTCTGTGAAACTGGAAGGCCTCTTTTTGGGGAGGTTCAAATTTGTAAAGATTATCCCTAATTTAACTAACAGGTCAGAAGCACATTAAGAGGCTGTTAACTGAGCTCAGACATTCCTGTAATTTAAATTGTATTACAATATTTTGCTTAGAAAATGATGCACATAATGGGTAATGAAACAATTGGGTCAGTACCCTTATATCCGCAAAAGAGGGCAGTCACCGCTGATCGTGGTCCGTGCCCGCACTGAACGTAGGCCACACAGCGACAGCCACGTTTCAAAGACCATCAGAGCTAGGGCTGTGTCACCATTACAAAGTTAACCCATTAAGACCTGAGGCCGCGTCTAAAAAATTCAAAATCCTAAAAATGTTTCTGAAAAAAATAATTTTCACGATTTTTCAAAAATAGCAGATCTACAAGCTCGTAGCGCGGCACTCGGTGCCGCGCTATGAGCTTGTATATCTGCTATTTTTGAATAGCCAAAGAAATCTGAAGTGACACAGATGCGTTACAGGTCTTAAAGGGTTAAGTTGACGATTAATTGTCACTCAAATAATTGCGATTTAACGATTTAATTTAATTGCGAATAGGCGTTTATTTATGTAATGATTCACAATTATTTGAGGTTTGATTACGTATTCGACCTCTCCCAATTCATTCCCATCGAATGTTTAGTAAATATGGTCTGCGGGGCTTATAGAGGAGACAGGAAAACGATAGAGGGAAAAAAAACCACTTCATATACTTCTAACAGCATTTTAAATTCAGCCTCTATTCCATTTGTTTTCCTGATAAATAGATGTGAATATAATTACACATGCACCACACACACACACACACACACAAGCAGATGGCCATGGAACGTTTGATGCAGGTTAAAGCGGATGTTTCTGAAAGGTTAAACACTCATGGCCTGTTCTGTTTTCTCTCTCGCTGTCTTCCTTTCTTTATGCATCCCTCGTGGTGGTGGTGGTGGTGGTGATGATTGTGTGCAATGCATGTGTGTGTGTGTGGCTGTACGTGCACTCCTTACCGCTTGTGCTTGTTTGTGATTGGCTTCCGTGGCGTCATTCGTGATTTGACCTCGCTGGTGTTTGTGTTTGTGTGCCGTTTCGTGGTTTGCCTTGCCATCGTGTGTGTGTGTGTATGTGTATATATATATGTGTCTGTGTGTATGTGGATATATCTGTGTTTGTGTGTGTGTGTGTGTGTTGCTCTGTGGTTGGCTCTCCCTGGTCAGTATTTTTATTTTCAGGAGGTGTTGCCCGTGCTGGCGGCTAAGCACTGCATCATGCAGGCCAACGCAGAGCTGCACCAGAGCATCTTGGCCAAGCAGAAGAAACGCTTTGGAGAAGAGATCGCGCGCCTGCAGGTATGATGCCGCGCACACACAGCACACACACCCAACCCAAGTGACCGTGTTATCACCTCTCCGCCACTGTGTCCCTTGTAGTGGCAGCCAGGGTTAGGATCCTTTTTTTGGGGGGATTTTAAAGTTTTACGATTCCTTAACGATTCCCTCTTAACACATTGCATGCCAGTCGCGTAGATCTACGCGAACCTATTTAAAGCCGCAGCGTGCCAGTCGCGTAGATCTACGCGAACCGCCGATTCCCATGTTAAGTGCCCCAGGTGCACTTTCCGAATTTTTTTTATCCATTTCCGTTTCCGGTTTCCGGTCGGAAACTGAATTATTCGGGTTCCGGTTTTTTCGATCGTATCCGCTTCCTGTCTGGGATCCTGTTTAAAACTCGATTTTCTCTGGTTGTTGTTTTTCTCCTCGCTGATCACTGTTTACCGTTGATCGGCTGTAGCTTCAAGATGGCGGCACGGATTTGGAAACTGTTTTCGCTCGCCGTTTCTCACGGATCCGCTGTGTGTTTAGAACCAAATGAACGCGCACTTTTAACTTATTTAGCGAGGTCTGTGGCGACATGAAAAAAACTAAAAAACAACAATAAAACGCACTGGTGAGTACATTATGAGATTAAACTCTGGCATGGAATGTGTTAACACATTGAATGCCAGTCGTGTATATCTACGCGAACCTACTTAATTGCGCAACGTGCCAGTCGCGTAGATCTACGCCAACTGGTCTTTTTTTTTTTTTTTTTCACTCACAGGTTCACATTGCATTGTAGGCCTCGTTCGGTACGACACATTTCATTGTAGCACCACCGGAAACGGAATTATCCGGGATCCGCGCTTCCATTCTAAAGCGGACACTAAAATGCCATTTTCTCGGTTGTAGTTTTTCTCGTCGCTGATCGCTGTTTAACATAAACCGTTGTAACTACAAGATGGCCGGATCGGATTTCGAAGCGGTTTTCACTGGTCGACTCAGAAGGATCGCCTGTGTGTTTACAAACAGTTGAACGCGCGATTTTAACGGATTTAGCTTTGTCTGTGGCGACGTGAAAAAAACTAAAACAACAATAAATCGCTGGCACTGGTGAGTACATCATGATATTAAACTCTGGCATGGAATGTGTTAACAATCCGATTCTCTATATAAATTTGGCCCTCATTATAATCTTTGATAAACACAAGTTCAATCACACATACAGTGGTGCATACATATTATTGTAGTGGTTCTCAAAGTGAGATGGTCCCTGGATCTGAGAGTGTAGACACGCACCACACTCATAGAGTGTAGAACTCTGAGAGTGTAGAAATTGGAACACGCACCACACTGTGTGTGGAGTGTAAAAATGAAACTCATTTGAAGACTCTCCTCTGCAGACTCCACCTCAGCCCGTAGCACTTGCCGTAGCCTTGACGACCTCGCAGGCTTACGCAAAGGCTAAAATGTAACTTGGATAGCATGTCATTGTTGACCTGGCATCCTATAGTTTGTATAGTGTCAATGTACACAGGCTGATGATAGGTTCTTGGTTTACTTATGTATTAGTTTATTATTAGATTCTTGGTTTACTTGTATGTATGTATTATTTTGTTACTATTATCATATTATTATTACTATTTCTATGCATTTGATGTATTATCTTGTGTTGTCCTTGCTTGCTGTCAGTCGCTCTGGGTTAAGAGCGTCTGCTAAATGCCTAAATTGTAAATTTGTACTACTTTTTCAAAGTTTGACAACCGTCTAATAGCAGACGTGAAGTCCATATGTCGGCTCTGACAATGTGATAAACCGGTTCTAGAAACGGCTCCACGTGTGATGGAACCGATTCCGGTTCCCCATGGTTGGATCTGGTTCCTCCAGTTCCGGATCCCAACCCAACCCTAGTAGTAGTGGTTAGCAAACGCTAGAAGGGTCTTATCTGAGAGGGCTCCATTTTTACCTCATCCCCTCAGCACGCAGCGGAGCTGGTGAAGACGGTGGCGTCCCGCTACGACGAGTACGTGAGCGTCAAGGACCTGAGCGACAAGATCAACCGCGCTCTCGCCGCCGCCAAGAAGGACAACGACTTCATCTACCACGACCGCGTGCCCGAGGTCAAGGACCTGGAGCACATTGGCAAGGCGGCGCTGGTCAAGGCCACCGTCATCACGCCCCCCCTCAGCCAGAAGTTCACAGGTAAAGATGCCAATCAGCCAGGGCTCAGACCCAGTGTTTGATTTTGACCAAAAAAATATGTATGTAGTTTCAGTCAGTCTTGTAGATCTGCTATTTTCAGAGCGCAACACCCAAGC
The DNA here is from genome assembly GCF_963280865.1 of Gymnoscopelus braueri. Taxonomy (NCBI): domain Eukaryota; kingdom Metazoa; phylum Chordata; class Actinopteri; order Myctophiformes; family Myctophidae; genus Gymnoscopelus; species Gymnoscopelus braueri. The sequence goes on from NC_137613.1 coordinate 9,268,944, forward strand.
GCAACCTAACTGGATCTGGTTCTACTGGATCTCTTCTCCACTATAGTCCCTCCCTAACATTTTAGTCTAGTTTTTAATTTGTTGACGAAATTGTCAATATATTTTGTCATAGCTCTAGTCATCATAGCTTAGTTTTTATGTAGCTTTCGCCAGTGAAAAAAAGGTAGTCGACGATATTCTTTTTGTCATAGTTTTAGTAGAGGAAATCAACACTGCTCAGTAGGGGTGTCACGATACTCGATACGTATCGAAATCGAACCGAAAATGACGTTCGATACAGTGTATCGAAATCAAAAGCCGTATCGCGATTCAAGGGTTAATTTAAAAAAAATACTCCCGCGCATGCGCACATCCGATTACACGTCCGGGTGAAGCCATGATCGAGCTGCGGTTGTGTTTTTCCGTGCATCGCACATACGACGGGGGAGAAAAAAAGACGACAGGACAAACCCACACACACAGAGAGAGAGACCGCTGTAGCGTTGCGTCTGTACTAGGCTACTACTTTACATTTCACCATGGCCACTGCTGAAGCCAGCGATGGTAATGATGATACACAAACGGAAGAATTGGAAAACCCTCCCGCTTCCTTTAAGTCAAAAGTCTGGCAATATTTTGGCTTCCCAGTGAATTATGAGGGCACCCGACGCGTTGTTGACAAAACGGTTACCGTTTGTCTATTATGCTCCACATTGATAGTTGCTCCGTCTTCTCTTTTTCCCCTCTACACCTATACCTCTCGGCCAACAATAGCCGATCTACAAGCTCACAACGCCTAGCAGCGCACATTGATAGTTGCTCCGTCTTCTCTTTTTCCCCTCTACACCTATACCTCTCGGCCAAAAATAGCCGATCTACAAGCTCACAACGCCGCGTTGTGAGCTTGTAGATCTGTAAAGTTCTAATCGAATCGTGACCTTAAAATCGAAAGTCGAATCGAATCGTGGATTAGGCGTATCGTGACACCCCTACTGCTCAGATCAAAGGTCTCAAACTTGAGAAGTGTTGCCAAAGCATGTTTTTTAAATTTTTTTTGCTCATTGTTTTTCATGCTTTTGGCGCGTTTTGTCCAGACCTGTTTGAGAAGATGGTTCCCATGGCGGTGCAGCAGTCCATGAGCGTGTACAGCCAGAGAAAGGCAGAGACCATCAACAGACTGGTGGGAACCATGAGGGAAGCCACCAACCTCTGCAACGGGTACGCTGTGTGTGTGTGTGTGTGTGTGTGTGTGTGTGTGTGTGTTGGATGGCATGGGCACTGGAAATAGGGCGACAATAGGATTGTTTGTCCCCTCAACTTTCATGTATCGTAGAAGACATTTTTGCAGAGTAGTGACGTGGAAATCCTTGCATAACCCATTCAAACCGGGAACGCATCTCTTGTCATTTTTAGATTTCTTTGAGCTATTCAAAAATAGCAGATATACAAGCTCTGAGTGCCGCATTATGAGCTTGTAGATCTGCTATTTTTTGGAAAAATCTTGGAAAATTTTGGGTCTTTGTGGGTCTATATATATATATAAATTTTTTTTTTTAAATGTATGTTGCTATAATATCAGTGGTTCTCAAAACCACTGATATGTATGTATTTGGCCGTGGACCCCATCTCAAAATATGTTGTTCCAGGGACCCCCAGAAGTTGTAACAAGAGTTAAAAATGTTCGCTTTTTGTTTTCAAAAATAGCAGATCTACAAGCTCATAGCGCGGCACTCGGTGCCGCGCTATGAGCTTGTAGATCTGCTATTTTTGAATAGCCAAAGAAATCTTAAAATGACACAGATGCGTTCACCGGTCTTAAAGGGGTTAATTTATGAACTCCAGTCTTTAAGTCTAGCGGAATTCAAATTCTCAAAAGATCTGCGAATACCTTGACTCGGATACAATATTAAATGTTAATAGAAAGTTTTATTTACAGCGCTGTAACGGTCACACAACATCCATACACATACATCCGGCACCAGCAAAGCACACAGACAGACTGACTTGCTCTTCCCTGACCGTCAGCTCATAATTGGCTGAAAGGAAAACAATAACACATTTGATCCTTTTCTGCTGAGCTCGTTAGTGCTGAAACATATCTCTCCTCCTGCACAGCCATAAAACTAAAGCTTACTCTACTGTGTGACCTGCGACCTGTACTCCTTACAGTCTGGGCCTATCTAAGCAGATAGCAGACTTGAGACCTGTTTCTCAGTGCACAGCCTTCTTAGGAAAACAAGATCGCTAAGCAATATTATAATATGATTTTGCTTCGTCAGTAGGCCTACATGTAAGCCAGGTGTTAGAACCGTGGCGCTTAACCTGTTCAAACCCATGACATAATTTCTCAACCACCTGCTTTTTTTCTGCACATTCAGAAAATAGCTCGAGTTGAATGAGGTGTTGAAAAGCTTTTGTTTTGGGAGTGACAAGCAAACCCAGTAATTACAGGAATAACCATGACCATACGTCATGTAGACGCGTCAACATGATTGGTTGATAGACGGTGATAGACAGACGGTCCCATCCAATCACCTGCAAAGTAGCTTGGAAAAAAAGGGGCCGCCCCCTTCATCGATTGTGCTACCGACGTCCCAGATGGAAGTAGCCTGTGAAACAAATGTGACGTAAGCTTCTTCCATCTGGCGGAAATGTGATCTTTATTCACATTCACATGCTGTTGCTTCTATCTGATAATCAGGACACGGTGAACTGAATTAACTCATTCAGTGCCACTGGCCAAAATTCATTGCAAAAAAGTGCCATTCAGTGCCACAGCCAAAATTAATTGTAAAAAAAAAAGTGCTTAGGAGCCGAGATACAGCCTTTTTCAGTAAGAAGTTAAACAAGAAGTGAATGGAGCAGAACATTTTCAAATCATCATATCTTGGGTTCTGAACATTTTTTTTTTTACGTTTTAACGTCCTCTGGCACAGGGCTTATTACATAGGACGTATTTTACGTCCAGTGGCACTAAATGAGTTAATGGTCCTAATGGATATTGTGTGTTGGTTTCAACAGCCCCATGTCTGTGGAATGCCCTCCCAGACCACCTGAGAGCGCCACAGTCCACTGATGCTTTTAAAAATGGACTAAAAACCTACCTTTTAAAAAAAGCTTTTTTCTAATTTTTCATGGACTTTGTTTGTTTTCGTACTGAGTTTTAATTTCTAAATGTTGGCCCTTTAGTTTAGCCTGGTTGGGTCTATTATAATTGTTTTGTTGCCTATGCTGTTTTTATGCTCTGCTTTTAAATCTGTAGCACTCTGAGATTCGTAAGAATGTAAAGTGCGTTATAAATAAAATGTATTATTATTATTATTATTAACAGGGTGCTGGCGTCCTTGAACCTGCCCGCCGCCCTGGAGGACCTGTCCGGGGACTCCATCCCACAATCCATCGCAGAGAAGGCCAGAGGCATCGTACAGCAGGGAGGACTGCAGAGCATCGAACAGCTGATCAGAGACCTGCCCGAACTACTGACCCGCAACAGAGAGATCCTGGATGAGGTTAGAGCGCTTACATTAGAGCTCTGCACGGCGTAATAGACCCGGAAAAACCGACCCGGGGTCCGAGTGGTAATGGTAAAAAAACGGTGGTGGAAAAAGTACTCAAATTCTTTACTTAAGTAAAAGTAACCATACTGCAATTTGAAAATACTCTTGTTATAAGTAAAAGTCCAGAATTAAAAATGTACTTGAGTAAAAGTACAGAAGTATTGGCATCAAAATGTACTTAAAGTACCAAAAGTAAAAGTACTAAAATATTTGAAAATAGCAGATCTACAAGCTTGTAGATCTGCTATTTTCAAATAGCCTAGGTGTAAAATAGGGCTGAAGTGGTTAATGTATGTTTCATAATGTAATAATTTATATCTGAAAAGTAATTAGTAACTAAAGTTTTCAAATAATTGTAGTGGTAGTAAAAGTACAATAATTGCCTCTGAGATGTAGTGGAGTAGAAGTAAAAGCATTGGAAATTGGAAATACTCAAGTAAAGTACAAACACAAAATTGTACTCAAGTACAGTACTTAAGTAAATGTACTTAGTTACTTTCCACCACTGGTAAAAACACGGACGGATCCGGACCCGTACCGGGGTCTCCGGTCCTGTCGGGTATTTTCGATAAATCAGGGTTACCCCCCGTGAAGAGCTCTATGCTAACATGCACACAGGCTGCACTATCATTCCTGGTGGTACCTTTCATTGACTTTTAGTTCCCATCACGACCTCTAGTTGAGCCTAGAGGTCCTTGGTATAGTAGGCAACATTAAGCCTAAATTTGAAAAATACCTCTATATATATATTTTGCATTTTTCCCCCTCTATCAGCCACTATATAATGATGCTGGGGTGTTTTCCTGCATTGAAAAACACTCCTCTTTCTGAAATCCGTATTTTCCCTACTATTTAGGTTACACATCCGGGTATCCGGTCCGTAAATTAACGCACGCATGTGCGCATCCGTGCGCGTCCGTGTCCGTGTGAACTTTTTACTTTCGGTTTTAAAATGCTCTCAAACTTCGTTTTGGAGGCACATAATTTACTTTTCAAAAAGCGTTTGGATAGAATTTAGTTGTTTAACTTCATATATGTGGTCAATTTGTCATGAAAGAGCCTATTTAAAAAAAAAAAATCAGAGAACCGGCAGGGGCGGGCAGTTCCGCGAATTGTATCCGAATAAAGTAACCTATATTCGGCATGGACGGTTTAGAAGTCTCCTTACTCTATGGAAGTCCTCCGTGCGTCACCCCCTGGTGGTCGGGGAAACGAACTGCTGGATTTTTTTCCTTTGTTTATCTCTGAATCGCCTACAATCCCTTTAACACACAGGGAGCGTGACGAATGTCGCGTCGTGAATCGTGTACCTCGTGACACAAACGGCAGTTTGAATTAATGTGGATTAATTGCGCCAAACAAAACGCTCCTGGCGGTGCTAATAAGGACCTTGACTTTCACAAACAACACTGTGTCTTGACCTTGACATGTCGCTCACCCTCAAAGTTAACCATAAAACTTTGACTGGGTAACTATCATAATCTTCTAGGCTTCTGAATTCTAGGCCTTTTTTGTTTTGAGTACATAATCATGCATTTCCCATCTTATCTGAAAACCCGTGGACCCTTAACACATTGACTGCCAGAATTATTTCATATTTTTTTAGCCAGTGCCAGAGTTTTTCATTGGAAAAAAAAAAGTACTCAGGAGCCGAAATACAGCATTTTTAAGTTTTAAGTTAACAAGGAAGTGGATAGGAGTCTAGATCTTCAACTAATCATATCTCCTTGGTCTTTGGGTGAAATTGGAAAAAAAAAAAAAAAAAAAAACACTTCACGTAGATCTACGCGATTGGCACGTGGCGGCTTTTAAGCGGTTCGCGTAGATCTACGTGATTGGCAGTCAATGTGTTAATGACACATAGGCTTCTTGGCTAGTTAAGACCACCCGTCCACATCACATTTGTCTTCGAGTGACTCCTTTTAGGTGATACAATTCCGCTGGTGATTGGTGTCCTGTGAATTAATGCAGTCTTTAGAAGGCACAAAAGATGGAAGACATAGGGGCATGGGGAATGAACAGAATGTTAAGACTACACAAGGGCTAAAAATGGTTGTTTGGCATGTAGTTTAAAACTGACAAGGCATGACGTCATGCCTGACGTGACAAGTAACCTTACCTGAGGCTTAGTTTAGAGCCCTGAAACGTACCTGAGCAAAAAAAAATCACTCTATGCCAGGGGGTCCCCCAGGGGGTCCTCAGAGTTACTACAGGGGGTCCGCCAAATCTTTGTGTGATATGATTGATTTTTTTCCATTAACCACTTGAACCCTAGCATCCCTATTCTGAGAAGAACTTTAGCCAAAAATAGCCGATCTACCAGCTCACAACGCCTCGCACTGCGAGGCGTTGTAAGCTTGTAGATCGGCTATTTTTGGCAAAGAGGTTAAGTGTAGAGGGGGGGGAAAGAAGAGCAGACAGAGTAAAAAAAAAGTTAAAAAGTTTAATCTGAAACACAATTTTATACAATATAGAAGGGGGTCCCTGCTTCATCTCTCTCTCATCTAGGGGGTCCTCCTTGGGCTGAAAAACTATGAAGACCCCCTGCCCTAGAGAGACATACCATGTCTCTCTCTTTCGGTTTCGTAATGTAACTTCTACACAAAGGAGAGTGAACTTCTCACTGTCCGAACACACAGTCCAACCGCTCTCACAGTAACACAACGGGGCTATTTTTGAAGTGTTGTTGTTGTTAACCTGAATACTGTATTTGCGTTTGTTTGTTTGTTTGCCCATCAGTCTCTGAAGATGTTGGAGGACGAAGAGACCACAGACAGCGACCTGAGAGCCAAGTTCAGCCAGCGCTGGAACAGAACCCCCTCTGGAGACCTTTACAAGCCCCTCCGAGCAGGTACACACACACACACACACACACACACACACACACACGCACCACAAACCTTTAGCATTATAGTGTGATTAGTGACTTGTTTTTATCAGAGTACAGTATATCGTCTCTGTAACCTTTCGGGATTCAAATCCAAAAATGGAAAAAGTAGCAGATCTACAAGCTCAAAACGCGTCGCTTCGCGCCGCGTTTCGAGCTTGTAGATCTGCTGCTTTCGACACTTTTGTGCGACGCTGTAGTATGATCAAGAGGGCCGTCAATTTACGAAAAAACACAAAAAGTTAAAATATGGAGATACGAGGTTTCTGCCCGACAACAACGATATGATATACATGCAACTGCAATACCATCTTCTTCCTCCTTTCCCCTCCTTTCGCCCTCCAGAGGGCGCTAACTTCCGCAGTGCGCTGGACAAGGCCACCCAAGCGGACCAAATGGTGCGAGAGCGCTACAACACCCACTGTGACATGATCGCCCTGCTGTGCAGACCAGAGAACGAGCTGGTGGCTGCCATCCCCTCTGCCAACCCCACCAAGACCCTGCAGGGCAGCGAGGTGTGTGTGTGTTTGTGTTACTATACTTGCGAGGACCAAGTATAGTAGAATTTGAAGAAATATACATTGTGAGGACCCTTTTCCTCGTCCTCACAAGACAAATGGTTGTTTTATAGTTTAAAAAAAAAACGATTTTTAGAAATACGTTTACAATTAGAAAAACATTCAGGTTAGGATTAGACATTTAGAGGTTAGGTTTAGGGATTGGAATTAGCGTTAAACATGATTTATACTTAGTTGCGTGCCAGTGTCATGCACCGAAAAATTGCTGATCTATAAGCTCACAACGCGTCGCAGCGCGACGCGTTGTGAGCTTGTAGATCTGCTGTTTTCTGGCTTTAGGCTTACGGTTAAAAATGGCAAAATATATACATTTTTAAATGGCATTCATAAAATGGCTGTCCTAAAGTGTTGATGTCCTCATAAGTATAGTAATGCAAACCTGTGTGTGTGTGCACACTTGCCTTACTATACTTGTGAGTGCCAAATGTCCCCGCAAGTATAGTAGAATTTGGGAAAGAGACTGTGAAAGATTGTGAAAACCATTTAGCTGGTCCTCACAAGAGAAACGGTTGATTTATGGTCAAAAAGGATATTTTTAGAGGTTTACAATTAGGAAAAGTTTCAGGTTAGGATAAGATATTTAGCATATGGCTGTGCTTTGCGTTACAATGTCCACTTTTATGTCTGTCTTGTGTAACCTGCCCGCCTCTTGGTCAGTTCATTCTTGGATAAAAGACTCATGGCTCAATGTTTTTACTGGTTAAATAAAGGCTATAATAATACTAATAATTATAAAGAGTTAGTTTAAGTTGCTTCATATAGCAGTGGTTCTCAACCTTTTCAGGCCGTGACCCCCCAGAAATAATCATATTTGAACTGGGGACCCCCACAATAATCATATTTGAACTGGGGACCCCCCAAAATGATCATATTTGAATTGTAGGAGTTGAGGCATTACATTTTCGGTTCCACAGATAAATATTGTGAAAATAGCAAAAAAAGCTCACAAAAAAGCTCACAACGCCTCGCTTTGCGAGGCGTTGTGAGCTTGTAGATCTGCTCACAATTTCTTTCTTATATTATTGACAATTTGGCCAATGTTTCACCAGTGTTTATAGTATAGTTTGTTGATTACTTTTGATGCAGTCATGGTCTTTTTCTTTTCTTTCTTTTTGAGGTATTAAAAAAGGTCTTAAAAGTCCTTAAATTGTCACTTCACTGTCATCTGGGGACCCCCCCCAAAATCACGTGGGGACATGATTTTGGGGGGAGAACCAATGTCATATAGGATGCTTAGCAGAAATGGAAATTCTGAAATGATGAACAGATGACAGCTGCCTGTGCAGTCTCCCAAGAGTTGACTTGAGAGACTTATCTTTTTTCTGACCTTGTATATATGGGTGTGTTTGTGTGTGTGTGTGTGTCCTCTTCAGGTGGTGAACGTGCTGCGTGCACAGCTGTCCCAGCTGGACGAGGTGAAGCGGGAGAGGGAGGTCCTGGAGGGAGAGATCAAGGCCGTGACCTTTGACATGTCCGTCTGCTTCCTGACGGCCCTGGCCCAGGACGGAGCCATCAACGAGGAGCAGCTGTCCCTGTCGCAGCTCGACCAGCTCTACGGCGCCTACAACCAGAGGGTACAGGCCAGCCTCCGCACGCAAGAGGACCTGCTGGGACAAGTGCAGGTACGCACGCACGCATGCACACACACACACACAGGTACACACACACACGTGCGCGTGCACTCACACAGGGATATATTTGTAGGAGGGGGGGACAAGGGGTGCAACAGTTAATCAAACTAAATCGATTTAATAAATTATCAAATCTATCTTCATAACAAAACAAATGTGTTTATTTTTTCATCCATTTTTTTACGGTAGCAAAAAAAAAATCGAAAATATAATTGTGAGCTTGTCTACGCTATTTTTGTGTGATACCGTTGTGCGACTGATTATAAAAAATAGGGCTTAAGTGTTTAATAAGACTAATTGATTTAGTTGATTAATGAATTTTCTTTTGTTCTTTTGTGTAGGCTCATTGATGTATAAAAAAAAAAAAAATGTGCTTCGATAAAGTAATTGATAATTGAAGTAGTACAAAGAAAATAATTAATAGCTGCAGTAGAGGTCTTCACGGGTCAAATATAAATACCTGAACCCAAATGGACCCGTGATTTTTTTACCCGGAACCGAATGGACCCGACCTATGGTCTAATATGAAGGGCCAATACCCGAATGGACCCGCGAAAAAAATACCCGTTACCGAAGGGACCCGGGCCATTATTAGAAATTGAGATCCGGACCCGAACAGCACCGAGAGCTGTCGGAAACCGACCCGTATAGAATCGTGACATACAAGAACCGAACCCGTACATAACCCGAGCCTCCGAAAAACCCGAACGCAAAATTGTTTGCCAACGTCATTAGTACAAGTTGTCCAGCGTTAAATAAGACTTGTTACTTTCTTACCTAAATGTATAGCCTCCATGATTATGATGTATAATCCCAGTCAATGCTCATTGGACAGCTATACAAAAATAAATCCACGTTCTAGATGTTTGTAATCCTTCTTCATTGCCAACTATAATCCACGTTTATTTGTCATGTTAAACCACATTTAATGTTGTTTAACATTATAATTGGCTTTGGAGTTTCCATTGTGCTTTGCAGAGTATACCGGTAACAACATGTTGATATTAACTCCATTATTTTACCATTTTTAACCATTAACCAAAGCGCTACGTTAATCGACAATATTTGATATAACTGGTGTATATAAATGAGTGGGTAAAATATGTCCAAGGATTCGTCAGTGATGTCACATCAGATCGCAGACGAATCCTTGCTATCTTTAAAACAACTTCGAACATGGCGTAGCGTTTGCGCTACTTCCTTGTTGCATTATGACATCACTGTCGAATCCTTGGTATCTTTGTCCTAGCCTTTCAACGTGTGTGTTGATCAGCGCCGTTAATATGCGTTGTAGTCTTTGCTCGTGGTAGTGAAACACTAAACAGGATTATAATTTCATGTCAACATTCAAGTACAAGTATCAGAAGATGTAACTCAGGTAAAGTAATGCGCCACTCTGCAAGTTTAACTAAAGTTTTCCACCTGTCCAAAGTTGTTCCTAATACAGACAGAGCCTTCGGTCAAGAAAGACATCATCAAGGCTAATACAGACAGACATACATAAATATGTTTTAATCATCCTATCCTTGTTAATATATCGCCATTTACGTCAATGATATAACATTATGTAGTGATATGATAATATAAATAGCAGCCAGTCATTGACTGCGTCACTGCCAGTCTGTCTTCTGAGCGACCGACCTCCCTCCCTCCACCCGGGTATTAATGGAACCGTCCATTTCACAGTCTGAGCCCCGAGACCCCCCGCTCGCCGGGTCCACTCGGGTATTAGTGGAACCGTGCATTTCACAGTCTGAGCCCCGAGAAACCCGCTCGCCGGGTCAATTCGGGTATTAGTGGAACCGTCCATTTCAGAGTCGGAGAACCGAGACCCGAGACGGACTGTACCGGCTCCGACCCGGACCCGGAGTCACTTCTTGTGAATGGACCCGTGACCGAGCCGGGTACGGGTCGGAACCCGGGTATTTCGGGTTACATGCCTAACCCGACGAGCTCTAAGCTGCAGCCCCACAGTTTTGACCAAGAATTTAGTCTATTTTATAAGTTATGTGCAGTTATGTGGAAGGCCCAGATGGAATTGGAAAAGAATACATTTCAGCCACTGCACCAGTGTTGATTTCGTTGGCTTAAACTTTGACGAAAAATATTGGTCGTCTACCTTTTTTCACTGACGAAAAACAAACTAAAAAACTAAGCTCTATGATGACTAAAACTATGACTAAATCTACTGACAATTTCGTCAACAAACTAAAACTAGACTAAAATGTTTGGGACGGACTAGTGGAGAAGAGATCCAGTAGAACTAAGACAAGTCATCATGTGTGTGCGTGGGTGTCGCAGACCAAAATAGTTGATCTACAAGCGCTGCGACGCGTTGTGAGCTTGTAGATCGGCTGTTTTCGTTAAAATTAAAATCATTTCTATGCCATCACGTCCCGCCAAAAATACATTTTAGTCGACTAAATCAACTGTAGATTTAGTCGACTAAAACTAGACTAAAAGTAAACATATCAGATGACTAAAATATGACTGAAACGGAATTCTATTCAAAAGACTATATGACTAAAACTAAATCAAAATTTGCTGTCAAAATCAACACCGCACTGACCCCCAGAGCATGTAGACATGCTTGTATTCATTTACACAAGAATGTCTAGGTGTGATCTGTCACTTGTGCTGGAAAAAACACAGACTGTGCTCCTCCTTTCCTTGCAGACGTCTCACCAGGAGTTCAGCAGCCTGAAGCAGTCCAACACCGAGGCCAACGCCAGAGAGGAGGTGCTGAAGAAGCTGGCCGCCGCGCACGACAGCTACGTGGAGATCAGCAACAATCTGCACGAAGGCACCAAGGTACCTAACGCCACGGCACGTCACGGGACAAATACGCCATCTCTTACTCTATTTATTTAGCTATTCATTTATTTGTTCCTTTCTTGTCTTCTTCTTCCCTCTAGTTCTACAATGGCTTAACGGAGATACTGCTAAAGTTCCAGAATAAGTGCAGCGACATCGTCTTCGCTCGCAAGACAGAAAGGGATGAGCTGCTCAAGTATGTAAATCCATTATAACACTCTGTGTATCTACTGTATGTGTGTACTGAGTTATAATGGAACGTTTTGTCTGTTTTTAATACGTTGATAAGGCAAGTACACCCTCGCTTTCAGAAAGTAGGTCAGGTTGACTTGTTGGCCAAAAGCAATGGTTTCTTTACTAGTGAGCTATATTTTTTTTTTGGTCATCTTGCACACAGACAGCTTTATCATCATAAAATATAACACATGTTGCTTTCAAGTTCAACACATGGAGTCATATGAATCCTTCACCTTTTAAATGCATATATACAGTACATATGTCTTTTTTCATTTTACAAACTATTTCATGCACCATTTTATTAATCCAATCCAATCCACTTTATTTATATAGCACATTTCACAACCAGGGTTTACAAAGTGCTGTACAGAAAAGCATGCAAAATACACTGTTAAAACATGCTAGAAACACAGAAATCATCAGCAAAACACACAAAAAACAAATAAGACAGAGACCACAGAAACTCTCAAGCGGGGTTAAAATGCCAAGGTATAAAGATGTGTCTTAAGTCGAGATTTAAAATTCTCAATGGTGGGGGCCCTTTTAACATGGGGGGGGGGGGCGCATTCCATAGTGTGGGGGCTATGGCAGCAAAGGCTCGGTCGCCTCTGGTCTTTACTGTGACCTCGAGATTTAGCTGGCCGGCAGACCGCAGTGACCTTGGGGGGGGGGGGACCTTTATGAGGTCAGAGAGGTACTGTGGAGCCAAGCCATTCAGGGATTTAAAGACAAACAATAGAATTTTAAAATCAATTCTGAAACGAACTGGTAGCCAGTGGAGTGAGGCCAGCACGGGCGTAATGTGCTCACGCCTACTGGTTCCTGTCAGGAGGCGTGCCGCAGAATTTTGGACCAGCTGCAGGCGTGCCAAGGAGGCTTGATTTAGCCCCGACATACAACGCGTTACAGTAATTTTTTCAGCTTTTGTATTTCTGGAGAACATTTGATAGATGAGGCTCAATATTTCCCACAATGCTTTACAATAGGCAATCTCTGGTCACTACAGCTGTGGATAAATCCACTGCTAAGTCTGTGGTTGCTAAGAAACAGCTGTAAACGGGCAGGGAACAGCAGTTCAAGTTGTTGTTTCTGTTGTTTTTCACCAGGGAGCTGCAGCAGAGCATCGCACGGGAGCCCAGCGCACCGTCCATTAACGTTCCCGCCTACCAGAGCAACCTCGCCCCCACTGCCGCTGGCCCCACCCCTGCACCCAGGACAGTCTTTGTAAGTTCCCTATATGTCGGCTCAAAAACGTTGTGGTTGCATGTGGACAACCTATCAAATATCGAACTATTCAATTTAGCTTTAAACACTGGTCTCCTGTATTTCTGTTGCTTCTCCTTTAACCCAGTGGTTCTCAACCTTTTCAGGCTGTGGCCCCCCAAAAAAAATCATATTTGAGCTGGGGACCCCCCCCACCCTTTGAGGCATTACATTTAGTTTGACTCTGTTCCACAGATAAATATTGTGAAAATAGCAGATCTACAAGCTCGCAACGCCTCAAGCTGCGAGGCTATTTTCATTTTTTTTTGCCTCTTATGTTATTTGACAATTTGTAATGTTTGTAATGTTTGACAATGCAGTTTGTTGGTTACGTTTGATGCAGTAATGGTCTTTTGTCATTTCATATATCTTTTAACACATTGAATGCCAATCGCGTAGATCTACGCGAACCTATTTAAAGCCGCAGCGTGCCAGTCGCGTAGATCTACGCGAACCGCCGATTCGCGTTGAAAATTTTCCAGGTGCACTTTCGGAATTTTTTGATCCATTTCCGCTTCCGGTTTGAAGACCGGAAACAGAATTATTTGGGATCCGGTTTTGACGATCACGTCCGCCCTCGTTCTGCAGACGAAACTGAAACTCCATTTTCTCCTTGTAGTTTTTTCTCCTCGCATATCACTGTTTAACGTAAACCGTTCTAACTACAACATGGATGCCCCGTTTGACACGTGGTCTTCACTGGGAGATACAGTGAGATGTCGCGGATGTAAACAGACCGTGTACGGCTCAATCTTAAGGATTTTAACAAGATCTATGGCGACATGAAAAAAACAAAAAAACAACAATAACACGTTGGCACTGGTGAGTACATTATGAGATTAACCTCTGGCGGTCAATGTTCAGTTAAGGTATTAAAAAGGTCTTAAAATTCCATAAATTATCACTTCACTTTACCGTCATCTGGGGACCCCTCTAGCAGTGGTCCATAGCGTTAGAATAACTCCTTCTAACGCTATGGACCAGAGCTAGGGACCCCCCCCCCCCCAAAAAGGCATGTGGGGTCCCGACCCACAGGTTGAGAACCACTGCTTTAACCAGTGTCATTCACAAGTCTGAGTAACTAAGTAAATAAAGCCATTCTGAAACCTGACGTTTTCCAACATGGATGCATATTGACCGTGCTTTGGTCTTGTGTGTGTGTGTGTGTGTGTGTGTGTGTGCGTCCTAGGCCCAGCAGCAGCCCCAGTCCAAACCCCTGCCTCCTGCCAGACCCCCTCCACCCAGCGGCGTCACCCCGCAGGCCGCCTCCGCCGCGCCGGGCAACCCGCCGCCCAACGCCCCTCCGACGGGCAACCCCCCGTCCATGGCCCCGCTCACCCAGGCCCAGGGACCGCCGTATCCCACCTACCAGGGATATGCCCCGTAAGTTGTCCCGTCACACACACACACACGCGTTCCACGGTCCTGGACCACAGTGTGGTATGGTTTAGTTAACCCATTAAGACCTGTAACACATCTGTGTCATTTTTTATTTGAGCTAAAAAGCATTATTTTACACTTTGGCTATTCAAAAATAGCAGATATGCAAGCTCATAGCGCGGCACCGAGTGCCGCGCTACGAGCTTGTAGATCTGCTATTTATGAAAAATCGTGAACATTAGGGGTGTGCCGATACACTAATTTCACCAAACGATACGATACGATATTTGGCTCACAACTTCGATACGATTTCGATACGATACGATACGCACTTTTTTTATTATGAAAAATATATGGGGGAGAAAAAAAGCAAATGCAAACAAGTAATTCTGTTTTTGCATTATTCAGATATGCGAACTTGTAGCTTTTCAGCTACAATTGCCGTTTTGAATCCAAATAGGGCAATAGTGTGACACCTGACCCGAAAAAAAAACAACATGTTGTCACCCTTTTCACCTCGGGGCTGTTTGCATGCCTGATTATTATTATTGTTAAAAAAAAAATAATAAAAAAAAAAAAAAAAAAATTTTGTAAACGATTTTTTTTTCTTCAAAACGATACATATCGTCACGAAAACGTATCGCGATATATCGCGGGACGATATATCGGCACACCCCTAGTGAACATGTGTGCAAATCTTTGATTTTTAACTAAAATTTTTACTCAAATCTTTGCTTCTGGGGGGGTCCCTGGAACAACATATTTTGAGATGGGGGGTCCACGGTCAAATACATATCATTTTCTGGGTCCTTGACATGAAATCGGCTTCAGGTCTAAATGGGTTAACTCATCTGGGGATGAAAAGGTCACTCATGTGTTAGACAAGTGCCATCTAGTGAAAACGCACCCAAAAAAAAGTCGTCAAAGACGTCCTTGGCAGTGAATGATTTCATATACCCACAGGAGGAAAATAAAGATCTACGTTAATTCCTTATGGTTATAATGAACTCTAAAGCTGGTACCAGTATAAAATAGTTTGTAACTGTACGGTCAAATATTACAGCTGGTGGTTTAGATGGCCGTCTTGGTGGTGGAGGAATTGAGGAGAGAGAAGGAAGGAAGAAAGGGAGAGAGAGACAGATGAAGGAGACAAGGAGGTGCATTGAAGGGCTGCTGATTTGAAGACCTACAGAAATAAGAGGGAAAGGAGGATGAACAGTGGTGGAGTTATGGAGATGCAGAAATAGAAATGCTGAGAAGACGAGCCAAGAAAAAGACAGTGTAAATCAGTGTTGTGGGGGGAAAACCCTGATCTACTTTAGCAGCCCTACAATAAGTGATCCTCTCCTCTTACAGAGGCGTAAGGGTCCACCACCCTTACCCCGGGTGGTCCCCGCCATTGAGAACCGGCGGTGACGTAAGGTATGGAATTTGGAAAGCCCGGTGTGTTTGCCTATGTGTGAGGGATTATCTAGTGTCATCCAATCTGATGGGATGATTATCTATTAACCTTTATTATAAAGCATGTAGTCATTATCATAATAGTCTCCACTAGCTATTTCACAATCTCGTCGCACAGACTGTGTGACGACGGAAGCTTTGAACATTGTGTGAGAAGCCTGAGAGGCAACAGTCTGGCTCAAGAGACTATTATCATAACTGACTGGCATGATAACAACGCAACCCAGGTTGTTGCAAAATGCAGCTTTAAAGAAGTACTGTTGGGGTTGAAACGCTGGTCTCTTCGTGAAATATTGTCTGCATCGTGGCAACCTTTTTTTTCTTTTCTTCCATCGACTATGCTCCATGGTCAGCATCACCTGCAATTTTGGTGTGCGCCCTTCCGGCCTGTTTGAAAAACGCGGCCTAGAAAGTAGGCTGCGATCACTGTTAGTAGATCACTGTTTCTCACGGACCTTTAACATAGGTGACAATTAAATTCAATTAAATTCATGCATACGGTGCAGGGTTAAAAATGGCAATTGTTTGTTTGTTTGTTTATTTTCATTTAAAAAATAATTTGAAAAATGATACACAAAGATTCAATCAAAAGTAGAGGGGAATGCCTAAAAACTAGGGGTGTGCCGATATATCGTCCCGCGATATATCGCGATACGTTTTCGTGACGAAATGTATCGTTTTTATTTATTTTCATTTTTTTTACAATCATAATAATCAGGCATGCAAACAGCCCCGAGATGAAAAGGGTGACAACATGTTGTTTTTTTTTCGGGTCAGGTGTCACACTATTGCCCTATTTGGATTCAAAACGGCTATTGTAGCTGAAAAGCTACAAGTTCGCATGTCTGAATAATGCAAAAACAGAATTATTTGTTTGCATTTGCTTTTTTTCTCCCCCATATATTTTTCATAATGAAAAAGTGCGTATCGTATCGAAATCGTATCGAAGTTGTGAGCCAAATATCGTATCGTTTGGTGAAATCGGCACACCCCTACTAAAAACCCTCCAGGGGCTTGAGAAGTGGCATTATTCGGGAATATGTGTACATTCATAGGATAAAATGACATCAATGTGGAATACAGATGAAGAAACGGAAACAAAAAAAGACCAATATGGACAATATAACAAAGCAATAAAATAAAACGAGACTCACAGTATCTTGTGCATGGTTAATTGCATCATGTTGTGGAGGTGTGAACTCTACTGCATTCAATCCATCTAGCTGATATTTTAATGATCAAATATGCCCTTTTTAACAGGAGCTTTTCAGTATTATCAAGGGAGAAGTCAGAAAAACCAAGTTACTTGTTTTTTTATTTCAGTCACACAACACTTGGATTGAATTTAGAATATATTTTTTATTGAGCATAATTGAGCATAGATATATGAAGCATAGTCTGGGCTCTCAGGGCTCTGTATGTATTCATTCCCTGTAAGCATGAACATTTTAGTAAATGTTACATGCCAAATGGAAATACAGGGAATGAATTTAGACCCCCAATGGGAATCTAGAAACGGAGCCTACAGGTGGATGGCGGGGAGGCGGTAGGATTGAGAATCTTCATGGGCAGCAGCAGACCGCGCCCCCAAAAATCTACGTCAATTAGTTGGGCCAGGGCGAGCCTCGGGTTCCGTGAAAAAAATAAAGAAAAATAAATCTATTACCACCAAAAAAACGTTATTTCAACTGCCCCTAGGCATAGGAGCCCATGTGGCAGCCTCCCTAACCATTCGGCTATCAGGCCGCCCCCAAATATATTTACTATTTTACTTATTTTACTTCGTCTCACTCACTCCTGTTTGTGTGTGTGTGTGTGTGTGTGTGTGTGTTCGTCTACAGGTACTACCAGGTGCCCATGGGCTACAACCCCTACGCCTACGGCCAGTACAACCAGATGCCCTACATGCCCTACCAGGCGGCCCCAGGACAGCAGCCCCCCCAGGGCTACCCCGGAGCCCCCCCCACCGGACAGCCCTACCCCGGCTACCCCCAGCAACAGCCCCCCCAGCAACAGCCCTACTACCCCCAGCAGTAAACCTGCTCTCTCGCCCCTGTTCGTTTTCTCGCCCCACACCGCCGCAACTCCGGCAGGAGAAAACGTAAAAATACGACCCCAGCAATAACCGCCACTCCCATCAACCCCCCCCCCCCCCCCTCCTCTCTTCTTCTGACCCCTCTCCCCCCTCCTCTCTCTCTCTCTCTCTCGCACTAACAAGCAGCCAAAATGACCTAAGCGAAACGGGGACTGTGGTGGCACAGCTTTGTGCTCGGTCTTAACCCCCCCCCCCCCCCCCCCTTCCCAATTCCCCCTTTTTTATTCTGTTGACCTAATTCATGCTCTGTCGTTACAACGGTGCCGCATGCGCAAAAATAGCAGATCTATAAGTTTGACTTGCTAGTTAGACCCGCTACGTTGCGCAAGTGATATCGTCGTCTTACGACGAAGTATAAATCAGGATCCTTAAAGGAGTAGTTCATACAAAAAAGTACTTATTATCTATCAATTACACAACCCCATGAAGCCTTGAATTCGTGGAGATTTATTTGTTTTCGTCACATTCCTAAGCCAATAATTTGATGACCGGCGGTCTTTCAGAAGACTATTTGAGTCTCCTACCGGATACATTAGCATCTTTCCGCTGGTCATCAAATTATTGGCTTAGGAATGTGCCCAAAACAAAAAAATCTCCATGTAATTCATGGAGATTTTTTGCTTCATGGGGTGTGTAACTGAAAATAAGTCATTTTCTTGGGTGAACTACTCCTTTAACCCTCCCGACCTCTCCTCTCCTCCCTGGTCTTATTGCACTCCATGCACTAACCCCGTTTAGATTTTTTTTATTGTTTAATGTACTTCTGTTGGTTTCTAATGATTTTTGTTTAAATTAAACTTACGGTTTAAAAAAAAAATCCTAAACTTCATTTTTAAGTCCTGATGTCCGCTGATGATACTGATGTCCTTTTTGTCTGGGCTGGATGGCTGTACAACACTAGAGGACTCTGGGATAGCGCATCCCGGAGGTGGAGGGGTGCATCCCGGAGGTGGAGGGGTGCATGTGTGTTTTTTGTTTTTGTTTGTTAGTTTTTTCTTTTTGGGGTAGATTTTCTTTATCTTCCTGATCTTGTGGGAGCGCAGCACGCCACTGATTGGCTCGTCATCAGCGACCTTAACGACCCCCACCCCATGCATCCCTTTCCACCACCGTCGGCTATATTCCTATTTTTGTAATGTATGCACCGCTGATGCACAAACCTGTAGAAACCAAGGTTTTAGGTTTTCTAACGTATAGATGACGACTGTTGAGAGAGAAAATCTCTCTCTCCCTCTGACTCTTTCGCTCTTTCTCTCTCTCTCTCTCTCTACTTTCTCTCGCTCACCCAGGGAACGTTGGTATATTAATGTTTTACAATCAGAGGCTGTACACGGCTGTAGAAGTTGGGATAATTGGTTCTATAAGTAAATATATACATATTATATATATATATATAAAGACTGTTTATGTGGTTACACCCTAACCAAGACACTTCACTCTGTGTGATGCACTCTTAAAAAAAGCCCCGATTTCATTGTTTGTCGCACGGCGGCTGGTGTTTTGCGTGACAAAAAAATAGCAGACCTACAAGCTCACGCTTGTAGGTCTGGCGTTTTTTCGGCGTGCAACGCGGGCCGTGCGACGGAGCATAAATTTAGGCTTCAATGCTCTTTGTTGTTTGTTTTTTTTTGATTTTTTTTTCTTCTAATGTGATTAAAAAACATCTCTGTATATGGGCAGCATGCTTGACGTGTTCAACTGTGTTTTTGACTCCCGTCTTTGTCGATACTTGGTCGTGTCCGGGGGGGTGGGGAAGTAAGACGGAAGTCTCTACGTCCTCCCGGTGGGGGGGGGCTCCTCACTAGAGTTCTCAAATTCTGCCTTAACCCATTAACTCTTTGACTGCGGTTGACTCGATAACGCGTCAATTGCTAGTTTGTCCAGTTGGCCGTCGACGCGTTAGACGCGTTGGACGCGCGTTCATTGTTTAATCTCTGATCGCACTATTCTGCAATGTTTCACTCTAGGATTCGGGTTCCACTTACTTCACCCACATCTGCATCCGGTTTTATGACGCAGATTCCGTTTCCGGTTTTCATTTTTTTCCACAGTCATTTTCGGCCAGAATAGGGAAACACGGTTTTTCACACGGTATAAAAAACGAACGGAGATGTCCACTTCTATAATCTATAGTCTGGGTGGCCGCGCCCCCCAAAAAAATCTATGTCAATTAGTTGGGCCGGGGTGAGCCTTGGGTTGTGTGAAAAAAAAGAGAGAAAAATAAATCTATTACCCCAAAAAAAAGTTATTTCAATTGCCCCTATCGGCCTAACGGTCGACGGAAATGTCAGTGGGTGTGTTGGATGCAGCTCAAAGTGAACTTTACTCAGGTATCTAGTTTGTCGCCGTCCGCCCACCCTAGCCCGTGTTATTAAAGAAAAACGGGCGACAATGGCCAAAACTCAAAAGGCGAAAGTGTCCTTTTTTTCCAAGATGTTTTGGCCATTATCTCTGGAACGGAAGGTCCAATCTGCTCAGTTGAAAGCTTGTTGGATGTGTGACTTTGAGGACATTAAGCACATAATGACACCTTTTTCGGGTTTTTGGGCCTAAAAGTACGGTAATTGTTTGGGCCGAGCCTCGGGCCGGCCCAGTAGGGCCAAGTTAAAGCCAGGCCTTAATTTGTTGAGTACTCCACTCGAAGATACACACAGAAATGTATGTTTATTTGTTTATTTATTCATACAGATCCCCATTAGCTGACGCCTTAACGGCAGCTAGTATTCCTGGGCTCCAAGAATAACGGCGTATCACTATCGCCAACAATTACTAAAAACTAAAAAACATCTTACGTAAAGTCCAAGTATCACATAAAAAGAGATGCCACCAACAGGGATAAAGATATTTTTTGTTTAAGTAGCACTGTCAATCAGTTATGTAAGAAAGGTCTTATTGTATGTCTCGCGTGTACAGTATATTTGACACATTTTATATATATTTTTTTAAAGCAAACATGTAAAAACAAATTCAAATGGCAAGATCTACAAGCTTGTAGCGCGGCACTCGGGTGCCGCACTGAAGTTTAAGTTTCCTAAAGAACGACCACAGAACCAGTCGCAGCCTTATTTTGAGCAACTCATAATTTTTTTGAAGCAGATGACCATACTACTGAGCAGTAATCTAAATCAGTGGTTCTCAACCAGTGGTCCGGGGACCACCAGTGGTCCTTGAAGGGGTTCCAGGGGGTCCCTAGCCAAATTAATAGTTAGAAACCAAATTGACCCTTATATGTGTCTGTAACTCTGAGAGTGTACAAATGGAACCAAATGGACCCTAACGGGTCCATTTGGTTCCATTTGTACACTCTCAGAGTTAAATGAACACTAATGATGATGATACAGTGTAGATTGGGACCCCTAAGAAATTAAAATGGTTGAGTCCCTGGCATATGTTTTCAAATGGGGGTCCGTGGGCTAATATGTGTCAATTTGGGGGTCCTTGACGCGAAAAAAGGTTGAAAACCACTGATCTAAATGACAAAACCAGTGAGCAAACAACTTGACGAAACAGGTAAAAAACGGTGAACACTTTCTTGTTCTCACCATCTCTCCCCATTTTGTGAACCACCGTTATATGTTCACTGTTCAGACCATGACAATGTGCTGTCAAGCCAGACTTGACTTGTTGTATAGTTTGACCTTCTATTTGTATATATTTTATCTGATCTGATAATACTCTATAATTAGATCAAAACATTATGCTAATTGTTTTTGAAATATTAAGAATTAAGCTTGTTATCCAAATGTGTGGGGATGAGTCAATTGGCATAGCTACTAAATTGGAAGAAAAACGCTAGCGGGGAATGGCCACAAGGGGGCAGTCTTGTAGCTTACCGGTACAGTAGAATCATGAGTTCACCTGAGTTGGTACTGTAGTTGTAAGACCAACTTAAATCAGTGGATCTCAAACTTTTTAGCATCAAGGACCCCCAAGTTGACACACATTAGCCCACAGACCATCATTTGAAAATATAATGCCATTTAAATTAACCATTTTAACTTCTTGGGGGTCCCAATCTACACTGTAGTATCATCATCATCAGTGTTAATTTAACTCGGTGAGAGTGTACAAATGTAACGGGTCCATTTGGTTCCATTTGTACACTCAGAGTTACAGAGACATAAGGGTCAATTGGGTTCCTAACTGTTCATTTGGCTCGGGACCCCCACCTGCATTTTATCTAAATTGAAATCCACAAAGGTACAGATGGAACCAAATCCACCCGCTCATATTGAACATAAGTCCTAAATAAATCCTTTATTTTAAAGGAGTAGTTCACCCCAAAAAATTACTTAATTTCTATCAATTACACACCCCATGAAGCCTTGAATTCATGTATTTGTTTTGGTTTTTGTCGCATTCCTAAGCCAATAATTTGATGACCGGGTGTATTTCCGGTAGGTGAGACAAAGAATCTACTTTGTGTCTCCTACCGAAGACATAAGCATCTTTCCGCCGGTCATCAAATTATTAGCTTAGGAATGCGACAAAAACTAGGCTTCATGGGGTGTGTAATTGATAGAAAATAAGTATTTTTTTGGGTGAACTACTCCTTTACAGTTTTTTTTAACCGTTTCTTGATAAAGAATATATAATTTTTTTTGATTGCCAATGTGCGAGCGACCCCAACGGCACCTTCCCACGACCCAGCTTTGGGTCGCGACTCATAGTTTGAGAACCGCTGAGTTAGAGCGTTCAGTCCTCCTGGTAGATTCCTTTGGAAACCCTCCGAAAAAAACGTTAGGTTCACTGCATGCCTCGTGTCCTGGTTTTTAAAGAAAACTCTTGGATTTAGAACAGCGGATCTCAAAAATAGCAGATGTACAAGCTCATAGCGCGTCACTTGTACATCTGCTATTCTTGAACATTTTTGAAAAGTGTTTGGAGAAAAAAAAAAGATATTTTTAGATTTTTTTTTGTACACAAATCTTCTCTTCTGGGGGTGTCCCTGGCACAAAACAAATTCAGATGGGCGTCCGCGGCCAAATGCATATCATTTTGGGGACGGGATCCTTGGCACAAAAGAGTTTGAGAACTACTGATTTAGAAGGCATTTGTAGAATCGGCCTCAGGTCTTAACTCTAACTGCCTTGAGTTTTTCAGATAACTGTCCATCCACTGGAGTTTGCGGTGTTCTCTAAGACGCAAAGTCTCTAGAGACACTTGGTCCATTTCTTGTTTACAGTCTATGGTCAGTTCCCACCTGATGTCGTGTGGGAGCTCCGACCGTTCCAGACCATAATGAATAACCGCTAGCTTGCATAACATCTTTAGACTAGGATTTAAGTCTAGAATGTACAAGTCATAGGTGTCAAATGGACGAAACACAGTGTTCCACCCTCCAACAATGACGACGCGATCTCCCACCATGCAGCAGCACATGTAATTCGTCTGAGGCGGGCTTTCCCCCTTGGTCTCAACCTTATTCCAAGAGAAGGTCCCTGGATTGAATTTCCACACATCAAATGTCGGGCTGGTGGGGTCACCACCACATATGTACAACTCTTCATTATAGGCAAAGGCTGAATGACCTCTGTTTCCTTCTGGAAGAAGCTGCGAAGAAGGCGTGCTCAGCCAGCAGTTGGTCTGTGTGTCAA
The DNA here is from genome assembly GCF_963280865.1 of Gymnoscopelus braueri. Lineage (NCBI taxonomy): Eukaryota > Metazoa > Chordata > Actinopteri > Myctophiformes > Myctophidae > Gymnoscopelus > Gymnoscopelus braueri. The sequence continues at coordinate 9,292,423 of NC_137613.1, forward strand.
ATACCCTGATGTTTTGGATGTAGGTGAAGGTGCTCCCCTGGTCACCATAATGGCCACCATTATAGCCCCCTAATACAAACATATTTTTCCCGATGATGGTGGAAGAATGACCTCCTGAAACAGGTGGGCGAGGGCCTCTGCTGTTAATTAAAGCCCAGACCATCGTGCTGGTGTCCAACTTGTAGATGTCGTTAGTGCATTCATTCGCCCTGCACCCCCCATGGATGTACATGACCTTCACGAGGACACAGGCTGAGTGGTCACGCCTTGCGTCTGGTACAGTCCCAGAAACCTGGGGTTTGAACCATCTCTGAGTGCCGACGTCGAAAGCATGAAGCTCATTGCAGCACTGAGGTCGCCTAGAGGTAGACCCTCCCCAGATGTAGATGATGTCTTCTATCAGCACAGCTGTGTAGGACATGCGGCTGGTGGGAGTCTCAAGGGGACGATCTCCTCTTCCACTGGTCTCTGGGGACCACTTCATCCAGCGCACAGATACTGTGTTGAAGATGTACATTTCCATATGATCAGTGCCAGGTTTGCATTGCATAAAAATGTACAGCTTGAGTCCGACTACCACAGCACGATGGCAAAGTCTTTCTCTCCCTTTCAGATGTACCGTCCAACGAAACATTACATTACAATTCACTTAGGATCTTTCAGAGCAGGTGAATGAATGTCTTGGTCCAAATTGCTAAATTGCCATTTAGTTTATTGTACAGTCATTTTAAAGGACAACGACGACGGTTGCGATGATGTTGCGATGACGTTCCGTGATGACGTCATTAGGTAGAAATAGGACGGTGCCGAAGTCAGGCTTCTGTCATTGACCATGTTGTAGAAACATCTCGCATTTGAAAAGACATGCCAGGGGACTCAACCATCTTATCTTATCTTACTATCTTACTACTATATAATTGACAAAAGCTCCGAAGGTTCGTGCGGGATTCGCAAGCACAGGATCACTCCACATGCCTCCAAGACCTGCCACAGACTGTTGATCAGAGCTCTGGCTATGTTTTAGGCTCCTCACCCCACCTCGATCAGTGATCAGACTCTCGGCTTGATTGATTTTGCGATGTGCCTATCAGACCCTCAGCCTGATCTGGCAGGTTGCCATAGCAACCAGATACAGGAAGTCTGACCTCCTTATCACATGACCACGGTTGGGAGGTTTGGAGGTTGGGACTAGAGGTTGGGGCCGCAAAGCAAAGCGGGGAGGGAGGAGAGGAGAGGGGAGGAGCCGAGAGGAGAGGCCAGAGGGGCCGGACTTCGCATGACGTGTGTGCAGAGTGACTATAGGCCAGTGCTGTCTGGACCAACCTCGGATCGGGCCTAGATGTGAGGGCCGCGAAGCGGTCCTGACATCTAGTTTTAATTTATTTGGGGTCCCAATCTCCATGTGTTAATTTCAGTGTTAATTTAACCCTGGTCCATTCGATTCCATTTGTACACTCTCTGAGACACATAAGGGTAAATTTCAGGGTCAAATACATGAATAGCCCAAAGTATATAAAATGACACAGTATGTGCGTTCCTGGATTGAATGTGTTAAAAAAAATAGAACATACCATTTGAACTTATTTCTATTTTGTATTATCATAAAAGTCTTGGGGCCCCATCTTACCCCTGTGTGCCTAAACCTTTTAGACATATTTTACTATTTAAAAAATTATACTATTTTAAAATAGTAAAAAAAAAAAAAATCCCCCCCCCCAAAAAATAGTAAAATATGCCTAACAAGTGTAGGCATAATAGGGGTACGGCAAGATTTGTGTTTTAACAGTTATTCGGGGGCCCACTTGCAATATCCTCACGTTCCACTAGTGGGCCCCAGCCCACAGGTCGAGAACCACTGCTGGCTGTGTGTGTGTGTGTGTGTGTGTGTGTGTGTGTGTGTGTGTGTGTGTGTGTGTGTGTGTGTGTGTGTGTGTGTGTGTGTGTGTGTGTGTGTGTGTGTGTGTGTGTGTGTGTGTGTGTGTGTGAGAGAAGAGTGAGAGGCAGGTTGGCAGATGGCAGCGCAGTGTGATGTCTGGAAGGATGCAGGCAGGGGGATGTTGGCAGAGAACTGGCGCCCCCCTGCCTGCATCCATCACTCTACCTCTCTCTCTCTTCCCCCGCCGGTCCCCTCTCTCCGTTTCATCCCTCTCTCTCTCTTCCCCCGCCGGTCCCCTCTCTCCGTTTCATCCCTCTCTCTCTCCGTTTCATCCGTCTTCTGGACTCCACATCCGTTACACTTTCTGAAAACACTTTTTTATCTTAAAACATATTTTTTCTATCCACCCTCTGGTCTTAGTGAAGCGGACTCGAGTTACAACTCTACTCGGGACATTTTTTTTTCTCCTTCTCTTCGACAAAAATAGCAGATCTGCAAGACGCACAAAACGCATCACGTTGTGACGCGTTTTGAGCTTGTAGATCGGCTATTTTTGGCAATAGTTGATCTACAAGCCGCCAAAAACAGCCGATCTACAAGCTCTAAACGCGTCACATTGTGACGCGTTTAGAAAGATCTGCGAAAGATCTGCTATATTTGGCGATAGCCAAAATTGCCGATCTACAAGCTCACAACGTGTCTCTCAATGCGATGCGTTGTGAGTAGGGGTGTAACGATACAGTGACTGTATCGATGCATCGATTTTAATTTCAACAATCAAAGTATATCGTTATGTAAACGGCAACATATCGAATCGTTTAACTTCGTATCGTATCGCTTTGTAATGCAAATAAGCGATTCTATTGATACTAAGTACTCGTTGTATGCGTTGTATTTAGCAATTTTAAGAAGAAAAAAGAGAGAGAGGGGTTTAATTACTTTTCCATTCCATATCGCTACACTTGGTCTATCGATAAATGTGTGTATTCTCTGTGTTCATGTCAAGGTGCGGGTTTGTCCATATGTGTTCAAATACAATGTCCATGTATTTGCCAGAGAATTCACTGTGTTTACTTAATTATATCCATAATAATAAATGTTTCCCTTAAAAAACCTCTCCACTCGTTTCACACAGATTTAATGTCTCTGTTAAATGGTTACTGTATCGATTTAAAATCATTGTATCGTATCGCCATGAATGAACCAATATCGGCCATGTATCGTATCGTCAAACATGTGTTGCGATGCGTATCGTATCGCAGTTAAAATGTATCGTTACACCCCTAGTGGTGAGCCTGTAGATTGGATAATTTTGGTACGTGACACCGACGTAGTACAACCGAGAATAAATGACGCGTTAGTATTCGCTTCTGCTCTTGGTCATTATTTACCTCTCTCTCCCCTAAGCTCACCCTCTCTTTTACCTTCTGTCGTCGTAGCTCTGTAGGCCTACCTTTGTTCTAGGTAGTTATTTATTTCTCCATCCACAGGCTCTCTCACTCCTCTCCTCTCCTCTCTTATCTGTCATGGTGTGTCTTGTCTTCATCTTTGCCAGCTGTCTGTCCCTGCAGTGCCGCCTGAGCCACACATCACTGGCAGTGAGTAGTCTTCAGTGTTCCGTGTCTCTCTTGGCTCATAAATGTCCCATAACATCATGCCTGTGTGTGTGTGTGTGTGTGTGTGTGTGTGTGTGTGTGTGTGTGTGTGTGTGTGTGTTGTAGAGTAAAACTTGGAGGGGAAAGTTACTTGTAATCAGATCCAACAGCTCATAGTTTTTTGTAGAAGTAGCAGCTAGAACAGACACACTATCTCTGCTTACCTCTCCCTCTATTTGTCAGTCTTTTTCTCTCTTTCCGAACCCCCATCCTCCCCCCCCCCCTCTCTTTGCTGTAGAGTAGCATTGCTGTCGGAGCCAATTGGAGCGCCGGACGTGTTTATCAAAAGGTGTCTGTGCGCTTCTCAGGCCCTTAATTTTAACAAGACGCTTCCCACCAGAGGACTGTCATAATTTAATTGGCCTGAAACAGAAGAAAGGCAGAGGGAACGGAGCACAACGCTGACAGGTATTAATTACCTAGCGACTAATGGCTCACAAATTCAACACTAGCAGCATATTGTTCAATTCACTCACTATTCTTTTACAGTCTGCACTGCTTTTTTCTCAGCCTACTTTTCCTTTCACCATAGGCCTATTAGCAACCAACCGGTAAATTATTTTTAGGGAAATGATAATGATAATTATAGGTAAAAGCATTAATGATATATGGTTGCCTGATAAAGGCTTCTTTGAATGAAGTTCCACACTAGAAACCCATTTACCTATCTTTATATAATTGGTCCTCACTAATGCTCATTGTAATATGGTACAATTTTTTTTACTCTAAATTTTGGATTCCACCAAGGTTATAAGAAGACCCACCCATAGAACCGCCCCTACCTGTGTCTGATTCGCTTCCTGGCAGGCATAGTTTTATTGAGGTTAAGGTTAGGGTTTAGGTTAGGATTAGACATAGTTTTATTGAGGTTAAGGTTAGGGTTTAGGTTAGGATTAGACATAGTTTTATTGAGGTTAAGGTTAGGGTTTAGGTTAGGATTAGACATAGTTTTACTGAGGTTAAGGTTAGGATTAGGCATTGTTCTACTGAGGTTAAGGTTAGGATTAGGCATACTTTTACTGGGGGTAAGGTTAGGATTAGGCATAGTTTTACTGGGGGTAAGGTTAGGATTAGGCATAGTTTTACTGAGGTTAAGGTTAGGATTAGGAATAGTTTTACTGGGGGTAAGGTTAGGATTAGGCATAGTTTTACTGGGGGTAAGGTTAGGATTAGGCATAGTTTTACTGAGGTTA
>NC_137613.1:9304646-9314646 GCF_963280865.1 Gymnoscopelus braueri
TAATTGCAGTGGAGTTAAAAGTACAATACTTGCAATTTGAAAATCGGCAATACTCCAGTAAAGTACAAATACCTAAAAATTTTACTTAAGTACAGTACTTAAGTAAATGTACTTTCCAGAAAAGTTACTTTCCACCACTGGTAAACGTCACACACAGTGGTGGACAGTAAAAGTATGGCTACATTTTTTGGAGATACTGGTACTTGTAGTATGTTAGTATTTGTATTATTTTGGATACTAATCACAGTATTAGCCCTCCATCTGTATTGCAGTACTGCACTGCTGTTTTAATACAGTCGTACACACACACACATCCTCAGTGTCAATTTAACTGAGAGAGTGTAGAAAGTTAAACCAATACTCAGGATTCTGCAGTGTTTTTGACTCATCCCAGCGTTGTTGTTGACCAGCTAGATGCCCCAGGTGTGTGTGTGTGTGTGTGTGTGTGTGTGTGTGTGTGTGTGTGTGTGTGTGCATTTTAACCCATTAAGACCTGGAACTGTGTCCTTTTTAGATTTGAGCTAAAAAGCATTATTTTACACTTTGGGCTATTCAAAAATAGCAGATCTACAAGCTCATAGCGCGGCACCGAGTGCCGCGCTACGAGCTTGTAGATCTGATATTTTTGAAAAATCGTGAAAATCTTTGAAATATATATATTTTTCAAGCGAACATTTTTAACTCAAATCTTTGCTTCTGGGGGGTCCCTGGAACAAAATATTTTGATGGGGGTCCGCGGCCAAATACATATCATTTTGGGGGTCCTTGACATGAAAAAGATTGAGCACCACTGATATAGAAACATACGTTTTTCAGAAAACAGTTGAGATTTAGGAGACGTGTAGAATCGGCTTCAGGTCTCAATGGGTTAATGGCCACCCTTGGGTTTTCCATGTTGACCTGTCAATCACCATCTCAATGACAGATGAAAGAGAAGTCCTGAGCTGTTGCCTGATTTATATACTTACATATTTATACTTACATATTTATACTTACATATTTATACTTACATATTTATACTCACATATTTATACTTACATATTTATACTTACATATTTATACACACTGCGACACCCGGCCGCAAGCAACTCGACAGTATAAATCAAGCCTTATACCCAGGCAGCCACATATATAACGCTTGTTTGTTTGTCTGTCCCGATACTTGCAGCAGGCTCCATGGCAGTGTGTTATGCATCTTTTCCCTTTTCACCAAATTATGCTTCATTGTCAGTGGTGGAAAAAGTACTAATGTTTTACTTAAGTAAAAGTACTGAGGGGAGAGGAGCAGTACCGCGGGAAGTAGGGGTGCTGGGGGTGCGGCCAGCCCCCCCTCCCCCCCTCCCCCCCCTCCCCCCCTCCCCCCAGCCCATCAAAAAAATAAAAAATTATAGATAATAATATAAATAATAAATCTGTAAAATCAGGCAAAAATAAGAATTAAATAACATAACTCTAACCTAACCCTAATCCTAACCCTAAAACCGAAATAAAGGAACCAAAAACGGAAAAAAACGAACCCAATCCGCACGCGCGCTCGGGAGGGGTCCTCATGCACGCACGCGCATACCGCACCCCTAACCTAAAAGGTCTTCCCGCGGCTATGGAGAGGAGGGGAGGGGAGAGGAGAGAGTATAGGGGGGAAGCGACGCATTGTGAGCTTGTAGATCTGCTATTTTCAAATGGCTGAAATGTAGGGCTGAAGTGGTTAATGTAGCTGTTTTGTATTAATAATCTAAATCTGCAAAGTAACTAGTAACTGAAGTTTTCAAATAATTGCAGTGGAGTAAAATTTTTATATTTGCCTCTGAGATGTACTGGAGTAGAAGTAAAAGTACTGAAAATTGGAAATACTCCAGTAAAGTAAAAAAAGACCTCAATTGTGTAAATGTACTTAGTTACTTTCCACCACTGCTCATTGTTTAGAAGACCTGGCAACCTTCCTCGTTCTCTCTCGCTCTCTCTTGCTCCTTTCAGCAGCACAGTGCACATAGAAACCCTCGCTATACTGTAGTTATATCACCTCCTATGATGGAGTGAAAGATGCGTTTTGCAGCACTAACACAGCAGTCTGCACCGTGCAGCCTCCTGCACGTCTCTATCTAAACGGATGGCTTCATTAAGGCCAGGAGAGGAGAGGAGAGGAGAGGAGAGGAGAGGAGAGGAGAGGAGAGGAGAGGAGAGGAGAGGGGAGGAGGGGAGGGAAGGGAGAGGAGAGGAGAGGAGAGGAGGGGAGGGAAGGGAGAGGAGAGGAGAGGAGAGGAGAGGAGAGGGGAGGGAAGGGAAGGGAGAGGAGAGGAGAGGGGAGAGGATGGGGGAGAGTACGGGGGGAGGAGAGAGTCCCTCCGTGCAAATGAACCTCATGAGCTTGTCAAAGCTTTGTTCTCTTCAAAGTTAAATGCTTTCATTTGCATTGTAAAATAGAGAGAGAGAGAGAGAGAGAGAGAGAGAGAACTAACAAAGCTGTCTCTGACTAAAAATATTCTTTTCATGGGTTCCCTATAGTTTTCATCTTTTGAGTCTGCGGTGACAATAATAATTTGATTTGTGTGTCTTTCTTTTCAGTGTTAGAACGTGTTTTTCTGTTGGATGACAGCATAATTATACATAGAATCAAAATTCAAATTGTTCAAAAAAAAATCTAAGGGAGAAAAAGATCTAAAGAAAAACTACTAATGGCCATAATAAAAGCTTTAGTGTAACAGTTGTGTCTTAGATGTGCTTTAACTCTTTAAGGCCGGAAACGCATCTGTGTCATTTTAGCTATTAAAAAATAGCAGATATACACGCTCATAGCACGGCAAGCTTGTAGATCTGCTATTTTTGAAAAATCGTGAACCTGTGTGCAAATCTTTGAATATATATATGTTTAAACCGAACATTTGTAACTCAAATCTTTGCTTCTGAATTTGCACACATTTTCACGATTTTTCCCAAAAAAATAGCACATCTACAAGCTTGTATGAGCTTGTAGATCTGCTATATATAGCCAAAGAAATCTAAAATGATACAGATGCGGTGTTTAATGGGTTAAAAAGATAACGCTGGCAGTTCTTCTCTCTCGCCGAAACTCTATTTGAATTGTACCGACTAAAAGAAGGACGACAGGAGATGAACGAGACATGCGGGTCGTTTCTAGAGAAATCGTGTGTAGCAAACGGGGCTTGTAGGGCCTTTTCAGAAGAAGTGTGGGTCTGGAGGAGCTCAGTGAGGGGGTTTCTAGAGGAAGCTGTACATGTGTGCAGCGTGAGAATGATCGTCACTATACTGTACACCGACCGCCAACCTGCCCCGTGGTAACATAACAGGTGCACTGACTACATACACACACACACACACACACACACACACACACACACACACACACACACACACACACACACACACACACACACACACACACACACACACACACACACACACACACACGCACACACACACACACACACACACACACCTGTAGGCTCCTGTGGCAGAGTACACGCTGACGCAGTTTCATGGCTGCATAGGAGGCTGGTGGTGATTGAAGCAGACACCTCTTCTTTACCAGTGGTGTAAAAGTAACTTAAGTACATTTACTCAAGCACTGTACTTAAGTACAATTTTGAGGTATTGGAGTATTGTATTTTCAATACTTTTGCTTCTACTCCACTACGTCTCTGAGGAAAATATTGTACTTTTACTCCACTACAATTATTTGACAACTTTAGTTACTAGTTACTTTGCAGGTATACATTATTATATTATGAAACATACATTCACCACTTCAGCCCTTTTTTATACATAGTCTATTTGAAAATAGCAGATCTACAAGCTCACAACGCGTCGCATCGCGACGCGTTGTGAGCTTGTAGATCGGCTATTTTCAAACATTTAGTACTTTTACTTTTGGTACTTAAGTATATTTTGATGCCAATACTTTTGTACTTTTACTCAAGTAAACTTTGAATTCCGGACTTTTACTTAACAGAGTATTTCTCCATTACAGTATTGATACTTTTATTAAGCAAAGAAATTGAGTACATTTTCCACCACAGTTCTTTAGTGTTTTTCTGCAGCAGTGCAATGCCAGCCTGAGTCAGACTGGCGTGAACAATAAGCAACACAAATTGGACATATCATTTCTGTGTTCCCCATCACAAACGCTGTGATGCCATACCAGCATGTTCGTTACACAATCTTGATATGGAAATGTATATTCTACAGCAGTAGCTATCAAACCTTTTTCATGTCAAGGACCCCTAAATTGATATGTATGTGGTCGCGGACCCCCATCTGAAAACTGTTTTGTGCCAGGGATGTTAAAATAATATTATAATTTTTTCCCCCAAAAATAGCAGATGTACAACCTTTGTGCTGCACTGTGAGCTTGTAGATCTGCTATTTTTTGAATAGCCAACATATAAATGGATAACGTGGTTAAAATGATAGTGATGCTACATGACCAATGTTCTACAGCGCTCGGTTTCGTGGCCACTTAACGGAAATACAAGACAGGTGGGCACTATAGGGACATCTGGGCACCAAAACCATCTGGGCACTAGGTCACTGAAACACTACAACAATTTAAATATTGTAGGTGGGGTTTGTGACTGGAGTAAGTCAAGTCAGTTGGGACATTGAATAATACCTTCTTTGACGGCAGTGTTGGAATTTACCATGATATACAATGAGCTTTAAAGCAATTGGTATAAAAGAAACGCCACACAACTCCTTTGGCACTAAACTCTCCAGAAGTCTTGCAGATAGATGGCCCAAGGTTTGAGAGCTATAGGGGGAGGTGCTCTCTATTAGCTGCTTGTCTGCTCCAGGTTGACTGATGCTCTGGGAACAGCTCAATCATAGATTAAATATTCACCAGCAGCTGCTTGAATATTCATAAGGGGTGATGTTAATATTTATGAGCCTCACTTGTTGAGCTGTCACATTAACAGATCCTCTCTGTCCCGTCTGTCTGTCTGTCTGTCTGTCTGTCTGTCTGTCTGTCTGTCTGTCTGTCTGTCTCTCTCTCTCTCTCTCTCTCTCTCTCTCTCTCTCTCTCACACACACACACACACACAAACGCGCATTGGTTTTGCAAACTTTTGGGGACATTGCATTGACTTGCATTCATTCCATATCGCCATACCCCAACCCCCACCCTTGCCCTTATGAATCTTAAGACACCAATTTGATCCATAATTTGACGTTCTGATTGCCGACTCTAATTACGTTACGTGTCTTCTCCAACATTTGTCCCTCAAATATTGCCCATGTCAAACACAGCAAACACACGCACAAAGACTCTAGAGGCGGGGTCTTCAACGTTTTTCAGACCAAGGACCCCTTAGCTGAGAGAGAGATGAAGCGGGACCCCCCACTACATATTGTGTTGCAGATCAAACTTTTTCATAGATTTCATAGATAGCTTCATAGACTATCAGTGTTGTGTGAATGAATGTTTTTAGTTTATTTCGGACATTTAACCACTTAAACCCTCAATACCTATAGTAAACTTGACCGTTGGGCTCTGTACTTGGTCTGCTCTTTTTTCCCCTCTACGCAAAACCTCTTCTGTGAGGCGTTGTGAGCTTGTAGATCGGCTATTTTCCGCTAATGTTTAAGAATAGGGATTCAATAGGGTTCAAGTGTTGATGTAAAAAAAGAAAGAAAAAAAGTCCCTATCACACAAAGATTTTGCGACCCTCTTATAACTCTGAGGACCCCCTATGAGTCCCGGACCCCCTGTTGAAGACCCCTGTTCTAGAGAATATTAGAACAGAACAGAACAGAACACAGGTAGACCATTGGCTACATTTAGGTGTACTGTAAACTCTCCTTGATCAAAGAAAGTATGTCTTAACACACAAGCGTTAACTAGTCCAGAGACAGACTTAAGTCCAGATTCCTGTAATGGATTTAAACATGCATCACAGCATCCCAGAGATGGCAAGTAACCAACGACTTCTGGAACTGATGTAATATCACACACACACACACGCACGCACGCACACACACACACACACACACACACACACACACACACACACACACACACACACACACACACACACACACACACACACACACACACACACACACACACACACACACACACACACACACACACACACACACACACACACACACACACACATTGTCAGCTGTGGACCTGGAGTGAAGCGCTATTTCTGTGCGCGTGCGATTGGGCCATGTCATCCATAGCGCTAAAATCAGCAGACAGCAGGTGTCAGAGAGAGGGAGAGAGAGAGAGAGATTTTTTTTTTACGGAGACGGTAGCTGATGGATGGAGAAGATACAAACGAGGAGTCTAGTATACAGATAGGGAGAGAGAGAGAGAGAGAGATGCAAGGAGCAGAATAGAGATGGTTATTGATAGAGAGACTTATATAATGAGAGAGAGTATGGCAGCCTGACAGAAACACACTAGTAACATAGTCCTAATCTGATCACTTAGTTCTACTGTAATGATCTCCGCCAGGCCGAAGGCAGTGCCATAGATTATGTTTTCACCCCTGTGTGTGTGTGTGTGTGTGTGTGTGTGTGTGTGTGTGTGTGTGTGTGTGTGTGTGTGTGTGTGTGTGTGTGTGTGTGTGTGTGTGTGTGTGTGTGTGTGTGTGTGTGTGTGTGTGTGTGTGTGTGTGTGTGTGTGTGTGTGTGTGTGTGTGTGTGTGTGTGTGTGTGTGTGTGTGTGTGTGTGTTTCTCTGTCTCACTGCAGTCCCTACTGCTCCCTGTTGTGCCAAGAGTCCAAATAGCCAAAACAGCACATTTATATGGGTATAGCCTGGTGCATATGAGAACTTAGTCCCTGGTTTACGACAAAACTCCTTATATACTCTATATGCCATTATGGATTTTGGAAAAACTAATTTTTGCTACTCCTACAGATTTTGTCCAAACCTCACAAACATTGCTACACGTGATCTCTGGAGTCATTTGATTATCATTCAGATGTGTGATATTGTATACCAATTGGCTTCCAATGTTTATGGGAGGGTCTTAGTTTATAAAAACGCCAAAAAGTAAATAAGGATTCATGAATGTCCGATCGAATGTCTGATAGACCCCAAAGTTGGGTCACCTCTGAACACAGCAGAAACAAAGGCCATTTCACTTTGACTTCACTTCCACCCACATTAATGTGCACCTAATGTGCAAACTTTTCACAGTTTGTTGCAGAGACGTGATTTGGACTAATCTTCTCCAAATTATGTACCGTACACGTGTCATGATCTCGGGAAAAATCACCATTTGGCTGGAACTGGCTGGAACTGGCCCCCCATGTCCAATCAACAAATGGACATGGACAAATGGACTCATGGTTCCTTGAGTGGGTTCCAAAGTCCCATTTATGCTACTGCATAACATTACAGGTCTGTAACTCTGACACATGGAGAGTCATGGGTCCATTTGGTTCCATTTGTGCACCCACAAAGTTTTAACCCATTAAGACCTGAGAAGATTCTAGAAATGTCTTCTAAATCCTAACAGTTTTTTGAAAAAAAAATAAATAAATATTTTTTCGAGATTTTTCAAAAATAGCAGATATACAAGCTCGTAGCGCGGCACTCGGTGCCGCGCTATGAGCTTGTATATCTGCTATTTTTGAATAGCCAAAGAAACCTAAAGGGACACAGATGCGTTCCAGGTATCAATGGATTAAGGGGGTCCTTGACCCATCAAAACCGGGAAAGCATCTGTGTCATTTTAGATTTGAGCTAAAAAGCATTATTTTATACTACTTTATACAAGCTCATAGCGCATCACTTTGTGCTGCGCTACGAGCTTGTAGATCTGCTATTTTTTTTAAAGATCTTGAAAATGTGTGCAAATCTTGAGCACAATCATCATCTCAAAAGTATTTTGAAAACGTATAAATGTCGGGGGTCCTTGACATGAAAGAGTTTGAGCACCGCTGATTTAGAAACATACACATTCACATGCCAATACAATGCATCACCACACAGAAAGAGGGAGGTATACTCCTGGCAGAGATTTGCCCTCCACTGATCGCACCTCTTTAGGTCTTTAGTTTTTTTGTGGTTGTTATATTTGTCTGTCCACTTGTGTTCACTGTTACTGTAAATGTCCACATGTTATGTAATTACTTACCATTGCTTACAAGGTGTGTGTGTGTGTGTGTGTGTGTGTGTGTGTGTGTGTGTGTGTGTGTGTGTGTGTGTGTGTGTGTGTGTGTGTGTGTGTGTGTGTGTGCTCGTAGAGAGAGGCTGACTGAGTGGGTGGGAAATGACGCCTGATGGATAGAGGGTGGGAGAGAAACGTAACAAGCGAGAGAGAGAGGGAGGGGAGGGGAGGGGGAGGGTGTGTGTGGGCGCATATGGCTGCATGGGTCCACCTCTCTGACAGAAAAGCAGAGAGCAGCGGAACTGCTGTCACACCAAAGAAACACCACCGACTCACACACTCACTGCTGCTCCTACAGAGACATAACGGACTGCACACTGCTTCAGGAACAAGGTAGGATGATATAACACACTGCTTCATAATCATGAGGAATATCAGTAAAGGTAGGGTAAGTGATTTACTTTGGTTAAAATAAGTGTTGAATAGCTCTATATTCTCATTGCTGTATAGAGTGTTTGTTCGGTAAAAGGAGTCTCCCATGTCTCTCCAGCTCTTTATTAAAACAGAAAATGCATTTTCAATGCTGATCCTGCTTAGATGTTCTTATACCTACCTGAAAATGTACGTATATTCTGTTTACTAAAGAGCTGGAGAGACCCCTGTGACCGAACAAACGCTCTGTATACAGCAAGGATTACTATCACAATATAGTACTTTAACATTTTTAACGAAAAAAAATAATAAAAATATATATCACTTACTCTACCTTTACAGTAAAGCTGCTTAAAAAGCCATGGTTATCATCATGAGGATGTTTAATCAGCTTTTTAGTAACCATATGAGCCACTGTTGTTTTTGTTGTTGTTTGCATATTGTTGTTGTCTGTCACAGTGTGTGAGGGACGCTGGTATAACTTCACAACAGTTCAACTGTCAGGCTTTAATAGTGACAGATCAAAAAGAAACATAGATGGACTTTCTTTTAATTCAAACTTTGAATGGAGTCAGTCAGACAGACAGACAGACAGACAGACAGACAGACAGAAACGAAACGAAAGCGTGTCTATTAAACGCAGAACATACTGTCTGCAGCAACATGCATGGGTTTAAACAAAGCCTGATTTATATTTAGTCGTTGCTTGCTCAGTTAAATAGCAGATCTACAAGCTCACAACGCGCGTTGTGAGCTTGTAGATCTGCTATTTACTGAGCATGACACGCAACTAAGTGTAACTGAGGATTTATGAGAGTCTAATGACGTACATTCATGATCATGGATATACCGGTACGTCAACTGTCAGTTTGATTCTGCCTCTCTCTCTCTCTCTGTCGCTCTCTCTCTCTCTCTCTCTCTCTTCATTCAATTCTATCTCTCTTTCTTGTCAGTATTGGGTTGATAGAAACATGTGAATTGTGTCGTTACCATACTTATACACGTCAGGCTGGTGTGTGTGTGTGTGTGTGTGTGTGTGTGTGTGTGTGTGTGTGTGTGTATTGTCCAGTAGAGGCTAGTTGACAGTAACGGTGAAGACCTCCAGCAGGAGGTCGTTTCATTTCGGTCTCGTGTGTAAAAATAGACCCTGTGTGTCAGTCAGTCAGTCAGGCCTGGCCCTGGTGCACTGTCTGTAATGCGACACACACACACACACACACACACACACACACACACACACACACACACACACACACACACACACACACACACACACACACACACACACACACACACACACACCAGACCACAGGGGGTCTTTGCAGCCCCTCTGCAAGGCATGTCACAGCAGGAAACCCACAACCGCCACCAAATGTAGGGCATCTGCCTGTTTGATGTGAATCTTTGTCCCCTGTGTGTGTGTGTGTGAGTCAGGTGTCAGGTGCATGAGTGTGACACGTGACACAGAAAAAAAACACCACTTTG
>NC_137613.1:9317146-9334646 GCF_963280865.1 Gymnoscopelus braueri
GCTGCATTGCTGCTGTGCAGTAAAGTATTGTCTTGGTGCTTTCTCTCCCTGCAGACAATCTGTCATACAGGTGGCTTCACGTCTCGCAAATCATATCGTAAATGGTGACACAACGTCCCCTTTCTGCCAAAGGAGTTTTTATTTTCCTTCCTAACGCCTGGTTTATAATTCACTTTACGACGGTGTTGCGTGCCAAAAGTGTCCCGCAACGCGCTGCGGGCGCGGCGCGTTGCGAGCTTGTAGATCTGCTATTTTCCGTCGTACGACAAAGCATACCAGTGGTGCATTGGACGCGGTAACACACCGTCCCACCTCAACAAAGGCTGTTGACTGCCGGGTGTCACACCAGGTGAATGTATGAACATAGGAATGAGCCTAGATGCATCTCAATTGTCCATTGTGTGACTAAGTAGGTGTAGGTGTTAAGCCACGTGCGCGTGACAGCTTTAAAATAGCGTCCCACCAGAGATAGATTCACCAAATCAACACTGAAGCATACATTTGGCATTTAATGGACAAGAGTGGGTTGAGGTGCCATCTCACCACTACAGTAGCATTAAACCTAATGTTGGCTTCAGTGAGATGCTTTTTTTTCCTCCACATCACTTGGGGGAAAACTGAGCTGAGCTTGCAGAAGGCCTTTCTACAATAAATCGCTCAGGACCCCTCCGAGGAGGGGGGGGGGCGGCGGGGGGTCTGGTTTTCCGGCGTGTTGCACGGTGCATTAACCCATTAAGACCTACTGTAAGGTGATTCTTTAAAAAAAATCGAAATCCTAACAGTTTTTGGAAAAAAAATCCAAAATAAAAAATCACGATTTTTCAAAAATAGCAGATCTACAAGCTCGTAGCGCGGCACTCGGTGCCGCGCTATGAGCTTGTATATCTGCTATTTTTGATCCAGTGATGCGATTGAGTGACTACAACACAGCTCTTATGGGAATTACCATGGGTGCTTGTTAGAGAGCCGTATAGCTACTGTACCAGTGGTACCCCCGATTCCTCTCAGATCAGCCCATGAGCCCCCCCGTTTACTGCCTGGAATACCATTTAGCGTTGCTGTTGCCCCACTTCCTCAGAGACGAGACCTCTCTCTGTGTTATACTGCAGAATCATGTGTCCTCACTGGGAAGAAGCAGTTGTTCCCTGTTCCCTAAGTGGAGGAAGGTCGGAATGCCATTTCCTCTTTATAAGTGGGGTGTGTGTGTGTGTGTGTGTGTGTGTGTGTGTGTGTGTGTGTGTGTGTGTGTGTGAGTTTTTTTGATCTGCTCCATGTTCCCACCACAGGGGATCAGGGGGCTCAGCAGCATGGCATTCTGGGAATATCAGTGCTGGCTGGGCGGATCGGATGATAGCCCCCCCCCCCACCCCGCCAACCCACCACCACAGCTGTTGTTTCTAAGAAAAGCTCCAGGACTATGAAGCTGTGCCCACCACACACACACACACACACACACACACACACACGCTTGGCTGTCCAACACGCCACATCTAAGCACAGACAGGCGTACTGTATATATATATATATATATACAGTATATAGCCGATGTATGTTCCAGACAGTCATACAATATGCGCTGGCACAATTACTGCCAGTTACATAGTCTAAGCTGTAAATAGCAGCCGTGCTAGGGGACAGGGGGGACAGGGGGGACAGGGGAGACATGCCCAGACAGCAGTCTGCTAATGCAGATGAAAGACACGCACACAAGCCTGACTTGTCTATATGTCACTGTTTCCCAGACAATGGGTCAGGACACATTTTTGGCCACGTCATCAGTGGCATCAGTGCCCATACCCTAGGTGGGGTTTGGCGAAAAAAGGGCCTTTCTGTGTGGAGTTTGCATGTTCTCCCCGTGTCTCCTATAGGGTAGGTACCCTCACAAAAAAAACATGCAGTAATCCTGGTCTCTATACTGCCTCCCCCTTGGTCAGCCGGGGGGCGCCTGATGGAGGGGAAAGGAACTGGTTGGAATAACGTGTTCCTTCCACGCGCTACGTCCTACCGGGGAAACTCCTCCCTGTCAGGTGACAAGAAGCGGTCTGCTAACTCCCTGAATGACACTGAATGTCTCTTTTGGGTCTTGAGCCGAAAAGTATGGGAAACACTGGTCGTTTGTGTCCCCTGCAGTATAGCTACGGGTTTGTTAATGACTAGCTCTCGCGTGTGTGTGTGTGTGTGTGTGTGTGTGTGTGTGTGTGTGTGTGTGTGGGGTTGTGTGACACACGTGTGTTGAAGCGTGCGTCACACTCTTCGTGGCTTGTGTTGCACGGCGGTCCTCGTTCTCTCTGCGTTGGTTTCCTGTGTCGTTCTCTCTGTTCATAGTGTTGTTGGCCTTTTTTCTTCTTCCATTGAACTGCTACAGGGCTGCAGAGAGACAGAGACAGAGAGAGAGAGAGACAGAGCGAGCATCAGTTGGACTGGAGGAGAGGATAATTGCCTTTCTAACTGCCCAGTGGGAACATGGGATATATGACCTCATCACTCACCTGTGAAGCTCTCCGACAGTAAACAACTTTGAGATACCAAGGTACCACACACACACACACTGTCACACGCGCATGCACACACACACACCGACACACTGATGCACACACTGATGCACACACTGATGCACACACTGATGCACACACTGATGCACGCACGCACGCACGCACGCACACACACGGACACGCACACACGGACACACGCACGGGCACACACACACACGTGCACGAGCACATGTCTCATGTCCTTTTCTAAAGTATGTCTTATCTTTGATTGATCGATTGAAATTTGACACGTCACGTTTACAATTGATGACAAAAAGCACACAATAGTAAAAAAAAGATAAACACAAGAAAGATTGAAAGCCTATTTCCGTCTTAATGTCTTAAAAAGCACCTTGAACGAATGGCCTCGTCGTTAAAAACGTGCTAAAAGTATAAAGTATACAATTCATCTGGCCTTTTTACAGCGTGCCTTTCTTTTTTCTTTTTTTTCCTTCAGGAGGATGACTGACTGTTTGATCGTAGGAAGCATGGACGCCCCCCCGATATCCCCCCCCACCCCCCCGCCGACGCCATGTTTGCATCATCCCACCTCCGCCAAGGAGGAGGAGGAGGTGGTGGAGGAGGAGGAGTTGGGGGAGGTGGAGGGGGAGGGGGGTCACCATGACAACAGAAAAGTGGAGGAGCAGGTGAGAGCCACTTTTGGTCCCCAAGCATGAGGCACCATTAGAGCTGCTATGTAAATCATTAAGGAAAGGTCTATGACGCATGCACTTATACACACACACACACACACACACACACACACACACACACACACACACACACACACCTATGGGTGTTTGGACTGACGTGCGCAAAGGACACTTTTGGCACCTTTGGGTGCGTGGACTTAACCCATTAACTCAGGGGTCTTCCACGTGTTCAGGCCAAGGACCCCCTAGCTGAGAGAGGGATGAAGCAGGGACCCCCTCTATAATGTATACAATTGTGTTTTAGATTCAACTTTTTTTTGTTTACTTGGTCTGCTTTTTTTCCCCCCTACGCCTAAACCTCTTTGCCAAAAATAGCCGATCTACAAGCTCACAACGCCTCGCAGCGCGAGGCGTTGTGAGCTTGTAGATCGGCAATTTTTTGGCTAAAGTTCTCCTCAGAAAAAGGGATGCTAGGGTTCAAGTGGTTCAAGGAAAAAAAAAAAAAACATATCACACAAAGATTTAGCGGACCCCCTGTAGTAACTCTGAGGACCCCCTAGGGGTCCCCGGACCCCCTGTTGAAGACCCCTGCAATAACTCATTCACTGCCACGGAATTAATTCCTCCGTATAACCGTCACACTGCCGGCGAAAACGGCGATTTTACTGTACCTTAGAAAAAGTCATGGAATATTCTCCGTGACCTCCTTCCTCGCGGAGTTCGGCTCATTACGCGCACGGGGGTCCGTTTTTTTTTTATAGAAAAAACACTTAGAAAACTACAGAAATCTAGAAAAAAATGTACTACTGTGAATCCTTTAACATGGAAGCAGGCGATCTTTTTTTCTTCTTTTTCGTGTCACGTGATTTCTGGGTGTAGCTACTCTTCTTCGGTGGTGCTTGGATCATTCACAGGCTGCCCCGACACCCCCCCCCCCCCCACCAAAGAAAACAAAACCACGTCAATTACGTCCTTGGCAGTGAATGAGTGACCGGACAAGTATAGTAATACACACACACACACACACACACTAAAATATGTTTTTATTACACAGAAGCACTGCAACCCGGTACAACCAAAGAGGAAAATGAAGGTAAGCTTAAACACACACAGAATCACGCATTATGTACAGGTGTGCTTCTTGTTAAACAGCCTTTTGAGATGACTGTGTGTGTGCTTGCTTTTCAGCCCAAAGGGAAGTTGGTACGGAGCAAAGCCATTTGTGAGGACATGCAAGACTGCCAGGTAACACACACACACACACACACACACACACACACACACACACACACACACACACACACACACACACACACACACACACACACACACACACACACACACACACACACACACACACACACACACACACACACACACACACACACACCACATCATCATCATCATTACTGTCTCTTCTTCCACGTCAGGCCTCTGTAGAAGCGAATGTTTTGTCCGGTTGCCGTGACGATGAGGAGGACAGGGCCTCCTGCAAGGATGAGGAGAAGAGCAAAGACCCAAAGAAACAGCTAACCAAAGGTGTGTGTGTGTGTGTGTGTGTGTGCCTGCCTGCCTGCGTGCGTGCGTGCGTGTAAATGTAGTATAATGTACCTGCAATATAAAATACAATAAGCAGTGGAAATTACTCTTAAATTTCCCCACCATGCATTGCAGAGCCCAGCGTGGAGTACACAGACTCCACAGGTATCGACCTGCACCAGTTCATAGTGGACACCCTGAACAGTAACCCCAGAGACCGCATGATGCTGCTGAACCTGGAGCACAACATGGTGGAATACATCAACAGCAACAGGTGAGCGTGTGGTGGGTTCGAACGTGATCAGTGGAGCTCCCTCTGGTGGTGTTGTGATTGTGGACTTGATTGACGTTTTTTGAAGTAGTTTGACTATATGGGTGTGTGTGGTGTAGTGTCATTTAGCAGTGTATCTTGTAGACCAGGCCCATTGCAAGTTGCTGTACTCTATCCTCAAACCTGAGCCATCCGACCCTAGCAAAATGAGCAGGGGTTAGATGAGTTGTGGGTGTAAGGTCAAGAGAGTAGCCTTACCAGTTTGTTTTGGGATGTCTGGAGCCTTGTTTTTAAGGCCTTAGTGGTGTTGTGGTACCATGAGGTGCATGCATAGTCGACTCAAGTCGAAGTACCCTTAGATGAGTGCTCCTGTTAGAGTCCTCAATGTATTCTTACCGACCAGAGAGGAGATCCTGTACAAAAATCTCGTTCTTTGGTTGACTTTTTTGATTACTCTAGTTTTTTTATTTTATGCTTAATGCATAGGAAACCGAGTCCTTGAAAATAATAAGGTTGAGAATCACTCCTATGCAGTGTGTGTGTGTGTGTGTGTGTGTGTGTGTGTGTATATATATATATATATATATATATATATATATATATATATATATATATATATATATATATATATATATATAGCATGCTATACTGTCTATGTTAATGCACCAGATGGAACTGGCATACATACATACCAACTGTTATTAAAAAGCTAAATGTGCTCTAAAATTTGCATGTGGAACATTTCCCAGACTGTATGTATCACTGTCCCTTCCATACTTAACTTTGTGAGAGGCTGGCGCTCCACAAACTAGGCCAGGTTTGTTTATGTGTGTGTGTGTGTGCGTGTGTGTGCGTGCTTTTGTGTGTGTGCGTGCGTGCGTGTGTGTTACCGGGTGCAAAAGTTTCACTTGGAGTAATTTTTTTTTTTTAAAGTACCATCAATCTCTGTCTCCCACATTCCCAGCCTTCACACACTCTGGCCCACTTTTCCTCTCACCCCCAACCAGTGGTGTAAAGTAACTAAGTACATTTACTCAAGTACTGTACTTAAGTACAAATCTGAGGATTTTTTTTACTTTACTGGAGTATTTTAAATTTTCAATACTTTTACTTCTACTCCGCTACATCTCAGAGGCAAATATTGTACTTTTAACCCGCTACAATTATTTGAAAACTTACTAGCTACTTTGTAGATTTGGATTATTATCACAAAACATACATTAACCACTTCAGCCCTATATACATTTCGGCCATTTGAAAATAGCCGATCTACAACCTCACAATGCGTTGCGGTGCGACGCATTGTGTGCTTGTAGATCTGCTATTTTCCAAAAGATTTTTATACATTTGAAAACTTGTGAAATGGGACATTCTTGCCTAATGAGTACTTTTACTTTTGTACTTTAAGTATATTTTGATACCAATACTTTTGTACTGTTACTCAAGTAAATTTCAAAATGTCAAACTTTTACTGAGTATCTCTACATTGAAGTATTGATACTTTTACTTAAGTGAAAAATGTGAGTACTTTTTCCAACACTGCGGGTGCAAAAGTTTAACTTGGAGTAAAAAAAAAAAAAAAAAGTACCATCAATCTCTGTCTCCCACACTCCCAGCCTTCTTCTCATACTCTGGCCCACTTTTCCTCTCTCCCCCCTCCCCCCCCCCCCTCCCCTCTGCTCCTCAGTGACTTTAAGAAGTTCCCCCACATGTCTTCGTACCATCGCATGCTGGTCCACCGGGTGGCGGCCTACTTCGGCATGGAGCACAACGTGGACCAGACAGGCAAGGCTGTCATCATCAACAGAACCTCCGGCACGCGCATGTAAGATATCATCATCCTCTGTGTGTGTGTGCGCGCATGCGGCCCGGCAGTGGTGGAAAGTAACTAAGTACATTTACTTAAGTACTGTACTTAAGTAAAAGTTTGAGGTATTTGTACTTTACTTGAGTATTTCCAATTTCCAATACTTTTACTTCTACTCCACTACATCTCAGAGGCGACTATTGTACTTTTACTCCACTACAATTATTTGAAAACTTTTAGTTACTAGTTACTTTTCAGATATGAATTATGATATTATGAAACCTACATCAACCACTTCAGCCCTATTTTATACCTAGGCTATTTGAAAATAGCCGATCTACAAGCTCACAACGCGTCGCATCGCGACGCGCTGTGAGCTTGTAGATCTGCTATTTTCAAATATTTTAGTACTTTTACTTTTGGTACTTTAAGTACATTTTGATGCCAATACTTTTGTACTTTTACTCAAGTACATTTTGAATTATGGACTTTTACTTGTAACAGAGTATTTCTATATTGCAGTACTGGTACTTTTACTTAAGTAAATAATTTGAGTACTTTTTCCACCACTGCTTGCGGGTTATGTTTGTGTGTGTGTGTGTGTGTGTGTGTGTGTGTGTGTGTGTGTGTGTGTGTGTGTGTGTGTGTACACACACACACAAGTGCACCTACTTTAATGCATGTTTGGCATAGGCTAAGAATTAGAGCCTGGCTGATATTGGTATCATGACCTATTTTGGTCATTTCATCATAGGAGAAAACCTTTGAATCCATTCAGTTCAATGTGTATATATTATATTTACCTGTTTGTGTGTTCATTGTATAATTAATGTGCTTTTCATATTTTTGAAGTCTAAATACACTTTTCTATCTCTCAACTTTCTTTTGTTTGCTTAGTTTTGATCTCATTAGAAACTTTACTTTAATTTTTTTTTTAATATTTTATTTTGTTCAGGCGTCGCATATGGAGCATGTATTGGCCTTAACAACTCATTCAGTGCCTGACTTATTTCTGGCAGTTTGGCTCGGAGTGCCAGAGCCAAAAATACATTGTAAAAAAAAAAGTGCTTAGGAAGCGAGATACAGCCTTTTTCAGTAAGATGTTAAAACAAGAAATGAATGGAGCAGCAAATCTTCAAATCATGATATCTTGGGTTCTGAACATTTAAAAAAATATATATTTATTTTATTCATGACGTCGGCGACGTCATTGGCACCCTGGGCTTATAAAAACGTGACGTCGGTGACGTCAATGGCACTGAATGAGTTAAGACCTGAGGCTGATTTTACAAAATGTCTTCTAAATCCCAACAGTATTCTGAAAAAAACTTTCTATATCAGTGGTGCTCAAACTCTTTCATGTCAAGGACCCCCAAAATGATTATGTATTTGGCCGCCGACCCCCATCTCAAAATATTTTGTTCCAGGGACCCCCAGAAGCAACGAATAGAGTTGAAAATGTTCGCTTTAAACAATATATATTCAAGATTTGCACAAATGTTCACGTTTTTTTCAAAAATAGCAGATATAGAAGCTCGTGTATGAGCTTGTAGATCTGCTATTTTTGAATAGCCAAAGTGTAAAATGATGCTTTTTTTTTAGCTCAAATGAAAATGTGACACAGATGCTTCTTCAGGTCTTAATAGGGTTAAGAATAAACAATAACAAAAATGATTATGTCATGATCTGCTGTCTTCAGACCAGAGAAGCGCTTCCTGGACGAAGTCCACGAGCAGAAGACAGAAGACATCCAGCAGTGGAAAGCCATCCTGAAGAGAAGTTGCTCTGACGACCAGGTCTGTCTTCCTCTCCCTCCCAGAAAACCTCTTTCTTTATTTGTCTTTCTCTGTTGGCTCTTTTCAGTGGTGGAAAAATTACCATAAGATTACAGTAGACTAAAATCTACACTTGATTTAGTCGACTAAAATGTATTTTTGGCGGTGCCTTGATGGCGTCGTAATAACGGTTCATTTTACATTTGGTGGCATGCTGAAAAATAGCCGATCTACAAGCTCACAACACGTCTATTTTTCAGAGCGCAACACCGGAGCGCAACCAAACATGAAATGACTTTGTCTTTTAGTTCTACTGGATCTCTTCTCCACTCTAGTCCCTCACTAACATTTTAGTCTAGTTTTTATTTGTTGACGAAATTGTCAATATATTTGCTCTTAGTTTGAGTCATCATAGCTTAGTTTTTATTTCGTTTTTATTTAGTTTAGTCAGTGAAAAAAGGTAGCCGACGGCCATTTTTCGTCATAGTTTTAGTCGACGAAATCAACGCTGAGTGGAAATGAGGTCTGGGTGTCTGGGTGGGTGGTGCATGGTGGACACTGATGTGTCTGGGTGGTGCATGGTTTGACACTGATCATCATCTTTGTCTCATGTTCCTCTAGCCGTCCCGACACCACCCCTCGCTGTCGGAGATGAGGTCGAGCAAGTCCATGGAGGAGAGAGAGGAGGAGTACCAGAAAGCACGGAACAGAATCTTCAACCAGGAGGTAAGGCAGAGAGAGAGAGAGAGAGAGAGAGAGAGAGAGCAGTGGTGGAAAGTAGCTAAATACATTTACTCAAGTACTGTACTTAAGTACAATTTTGAGGTATTTGTACTTTTAATTAATTCATTATAATAATTTTACTTCTACTCACCTCAGAGGCAAATATTGCACTTTTACTCCACTACAATTATTTGAAAACTTTAGTTACTAGTTACTTTGTAGGTTTTTGATTATTATTACAAAACATACATTACCCACTTCAGCTCTGCACATTTCGGCCATTTGGAAAATAGCCGATCTATAAGCTCACAATGGGCCATTCTGCATAATGAGTACTTTTACTTTTGGTACTTTAAGTGCATTTTGATACAATACTTTTGTACTTTTACTCAAGTACATTTTGAATGCCGGACTTTTACTTACGTAACAGAGTATTTCTACATTGCAGTATTGACTTTTTTCCACCAGAGAGAGAGAGAGAGAGAGAGAGGAGAGAGAGGAGAGAGAGAGAGAGAGAGAGAGAGAGAGAGAGAGAGAGAGAGTAGAGAGAGAGACGAGAGAGAGAGAGAGAGAGAGAGAGAGAGAGAGAGAGAGAGAGAGAGAGAGAGAGAGAGAGAGAAGAGAGAGAGAGAGAGAGAGAGAGAGAGAATTAGGGTGGGGGGTGGATGATTGAGAGGGAGACTAATTTCTGTCCTCTTCTCTTCCGTTGCAGACGGTCTGTACCCAGGAGAACGCCCACGCAGAATCAGGTAACCTTGTCTTGTAAATTATGCTCTCTCTCTGTCTGCCTTCTTCCATGGCTCATTATTTCATTTAGAACAGAGTTCTGATGTGTGTGCGTGCGTGTGCGTGTCTGTGTGTGTGTGTGTGTCTGCAGGTCTGTGGAAGAGTACAACGCTCACGCAGAGACCCAGAGGAGAAGGCAGCTCTTCAGGTAGGCTGTCTGCTCTCTCATACATCATCTTATAGTCGTATATAGTGTGGTGGTGGTGGTGTGGGTGTGTGCGTCTCTCAGGAACGCTCCCTGCAGGGCCTTCTGGGGAAACGTGCGTACAGAGCAGAAAGAGGGCACGTCTAAGGCTGTGTTATTTTTATCTCGGATGAGCAGGGGAAAAAGTCATATTTTTTGTCCTGTTCAAGTAATGATGATTGTAGACAAAAAAATAATAATAACCCATTATCTAGCCTAGCATAAGATACAAAAAGTGACACCATCTCCCTACAAACTCTCTGGCTATCTGGCTCAAATAAAGAAAAGTGAACCCTGTTTTCTAAGAGTATAGATTAGATAGATCAGTGGTTTTCAACCTTTTTTTTTGCGTCAAGGACCCCCAAATTGACACATATTAGCCCTGGGACCCCCATTTGAAAAGATATGCCAGGGACTCAACCATTTTGATTTCTTGGGGTCCTAATCTACACAGTAGTATCATCATCAGTGTTCATTTAACTCTGAGAGTGTACAAATGGAACCAAATGGACCCGTTAGGGTCCATTTGGTTCCATTTGTACACTCTCAGAGTTACAGACAAACAAGGTTCAATTTGGTTCCTAACTATTCATTTGTCTGGGGACCCCCTGGAACCCCCTCAAGGACCACTGGTGGTCCCCGGACCACCAGTAGTCGAGTCGTACAGGCCACTTCGTGCATGAAAAGTTTGTAAAACCAGGAAATGCCAAAAATGAACCCACCATGAATAATGTGAAAGTTATACCGTATAGTTGATAATCATTGCAGTGTTGTAGGGGAAGTATTTATAAAGATCGGCCATTTCCATTTGGCCAAAGGAGACGTGGAACCGGCAGCACCCCATCTGTTCAAGATATTATGAAGCTCATAAATCCTGATAAGGGGCGAGCTAGTCAGCATGCCCACGAGCAGACCATTTGTCAAATGCAGGGGAGTCGTTGGCATCCGGATTTTATAGTTTATAGTGGAGCGCAGTGGTGTAAAGTAACTAAGTACATTTACTGAAGTACTGTACTAAATTTTGAGGTATTTTTTACTTTGCTGGAGTATTTCCAAATTTCTGTACTTTTACTTCTACTCCACTACATCTCAGAGGCAAATATTGCACTTTTACTCCACTACAATTATGTCATGTGAAAACTTTAGTTACGTGTTACTTTGCAGATATAAATTGTTGTATTATAAAATTGTAGATCTGCTATTTTCAAACATTAAGTACTTTTAATTTTGGTACTTTAAGTATATCTTGATGCCAATACTTTTGTACTTTTACTCAAGTAACATTTTGAACGCAGGCCTTTTTACTTGGAACAGAGTATTTTTTATAATGTGGTATTGCTACTTTTAAAATATCTGAGTACTTAATTCTTCCACCACTGGTGGAGCGTTGCCGCACCAAAACGGCACAAAAGTTACCGATATTTTGGTGGTGAACTGAACACACACTAATAACATCAATAGCTAGCCCGGTTTACACTTAGCCCATCCATCTACTAGCTTGCTGATTGGCTATTTTGTGTGCGACACCGGCCCGCAACTACTAAAGTACTCGGTGTTAGAACTGCAGACTCACTCCCAGTGGTGGAAAGTAACTAAGTACATTTACTCAAGTACTGTACTTAAGTACAATTTTGAGGTATTTGTACTTTACTTGAGTATTTCCAATTTCCAATACTTCTACTTCTACTCCACTACATCTCAGAGGCAAATATTGTACTTTTACTCCACTACAATTATTTGAAAACTTTAGTTACTAGTTACTTTTCAGATATAAATTATGATATCACAAAACATACATTAACCACTTTAGCCCTATTTTATACCTAGGCTATTTGAAAATAGCAGATCTACAAGCTCACAACGCGTCGCACCGCGACGCGTTGTGAGCTTGTAGATCGGCTATTTTCAAATATTTAGTACTTTTACTTTTGGTACTTTAAGTACATTTTGATGCCAATACTTTTGTACTTTTACTCAAGTAACATTTTGAACACAGGCCTTTTACTTGTAACAGAGTAGTTTTATATTGTGGTATTGCTACTTTTACTTAAGTCAAATATCTGAGTACTTTTTCCACCACTGCGTCACTCCCAATTCTCCACAGTAATCTGAAGACTCCACCTCAGGCCTCAGCACTTACTGTAACCTAGTTTTGACGACCATGCAGACATACTGTACCGTGGTCATTTGTTCTCATGTTTTTGATTCTTTTTTCTTGACCACAATGTTAAAAACGTAATTTAGATAGCATGTTATTTACACAGATGCTATACGTACATTGTTTACCTGGTGTCCTATATTTTCAATGTACAGATTATCATTTCATAGTATATTGTTTAGACTGATGCTAGGTTCTTGTTTTACTAAATAATTGTAGTGGAGTAAAAGTATAATATTTGCCTCTGAGATGTAGAGGAGTAGAAGTAAAAGTATTGGAAATGGGAAATACTCCAGTAAAGTAACAAATCCTCAAAAGTGTACTTAAGTACAGTACTTGAGTAAATGTACTTAGTTACTTTACACCACTGGTGATCAGTTGGTTTAGCCACCATGTGAGCCCCAGATAGATAAAGTCTGTCTTTAGCAGGCTATTGTTTAACAAGGCAATAGTGTTGTTCCTCATGACTCCTGCAGGGGGAGCCGTGACAACTCGGGCTCCAACTCCAGCCGGACGGGCAGCAGCAGACAGAGCAGCACCGAGACAGACTGTCGCTATGGCAACGACCCCTGGCCCTGGAGCAGCACCGACAGCACTGACTCCTCCTACCAGTGGACGAGTCCCGCCGCCAAACCCCGCCCCCAGGCTGCCAATCACAACTGGGGCGCGCAGACTACAGGTTTGAACTTTAGTTTGAATTTTAGTACGAGTCGGAATCAGAGTTACTTTATCCCATTCCTAATGCCTACGACTGCCTTCCAAAGTTTTGCGGGCCCTGGTTAGGCAACCCGGCCTGGTGGAGACCTGTGCTCAATTTTCTAGTTCATTCTGGTTTCTCATCCCTCCCTCTCCTTCCTCTCTGTCTCTCTCTCTGTTATTACCTTTTTCTTTTTCATCATTGGCTGTCCTTTAAGCCAATGCGGAGTATCTCCCATACTCTGAGCGGCGGTCGTCCTCCCATGCTATGGCATCATAACCCTACAAGACACGCCTGCCGTCGGTTCTCTGTGTTTCCTTAATTTAAATACATTTGAGACAGAACATGACACATAGAAAACAGCCCAAACTGCGCATTTCGGTCTATAAACAGCGGCGTACTTTACAGTAGTTGCCAGGTCGAGATGAACGAACAGAGCAGCAGCAGCAGCAGCGGCAGCGGCTCAACAGTGTTGCCAGATTCTGCGAGAGAAATAAGCAACCAGGTCTATGAAAACAAGCCGCGCATACACAGCCGTAGAGCCCCAGCAAACGAACGAACGAACGAACACACACACACACACACACACACACACACACACACACACACACACACACACACACACACAAAAACGTGCAGTAAGTTGGTATAATATGTCTTGTTGTCTTTCTGTCTCCACACCCCCCCCCCCCCGCGCCTCTCTCTGACTCCCCCCCTCTCTCTTTCTGTCTCCTCCTCTCCGTCTCTCTCAGGTTCTATCTCACTCTACAGAGTGGCCCCGCCCCCCACTTGTGCCCGCCCCCCCTCTCCTCCCATCCCGGAGGAGGCCGCCGCCCCCTCCTCCACTAACTCCGCCTACATTATGGAGAACGGTATCCCGCCTGGAAGCATACTGGTCAACCCACATACTGGTACGTCTCTCACACACACACACACACACACACACACACACACACACACACACACACACACACACACACACACACACACACTTCCTGGTAGAGCTCCTCCCGAGCTTCCCAGTCCTTAACCTCAGAACGACCTTTGACCTCTCAGGTCAGCCCTTCCTCCACCCGGACGGGACCCCCGTCGTCTACAACCCTCCTGACAGCCAGCAGCCAATCAGGAGCCAGCCACAGCAACAGGGCCCGCCCCCTCAGCCACAGCAACAGGTACTGAGTCAAGGACCCCCAAATTAACGTTCATATTTGGCCCCCGGACCCCCATCTTAACCCTTTAAGACCTGTAACGCATCTGTGTCACTTTAGATTTCTTTGGCTATTCAAAAATAGCAGATATACAAGCTCATAGCGCGGCACCGAGTGCCGCGCTACGAGCTTGTAGATCTGCTATTTTTGAAAAATCTTGAACATTATTTTTTTATATATTTTTATATTTTTTTCCGAATTTTTTTTAGGATTTTTTTTAGACGCGGCCTCAGGTCTTAATGGGTTAAAACATTTGGTGCCAGGGAGTCCAGGGACCCCCCATACAAGATTTGTGTCGATAAAAGGTTTCAAAGATATTCAAAATCTTTCACATTTCTTCAAGATTGTTTTGAAAATAGTAGATCTGCAAAGCTCTGTGGGCTTGCAGACAATCCTGATGAATATAGGGTTAACGTGGTTAAAGCAATTTTGATGCTAACTAATTATTAAGTACTTTTGGTAGGGACCCCCTGAAACGCCCTCCTCAAGGACCCCTAGGGGTCCAAGGATCCCACTTTGAGATGTGTAAATGTAGAGAAAACAGTCTGAATTTACTTCTACATTAAACACTTAAAGGAATAAAAATAATCTATGGATTAGTCACCCCATGGAGACTTGAATTCATGGATATTTTTTGTTTTTGTCTCATTCCTAAGCCAATAATTTGATGACCAGCGGACCGGTAGGCAACGGTTCCTGTAGGAGACTCAAAGGAGACTCTTTGTGTCTCCTACCGGAACCGCTGCCGGTCATCAAATTATTGGCTTAGGAATGCGACAAAAACAAAAAAATATCCATGAATTCAAGTTTCCATGGGGTGACTAATCGATAGAGGGAAAAAAAGTCATTTTGGGGGTGAACTATCCCTTTAATTTAGAACGAAAACAGAAACCACACTAGTACCAAGCCCTGTGTGACTCCGCTCAACAACATATGGGGTTTAAGTGGTTAATTAACGGCGGCAGGATAGCTGAGAGGCCACCTGGAAACCCAGAAGGTCACCGGGGGTCATGTGTTGGAAGTGTCCCCCTGGGCACGACACTTGACCCCTGACTGCCCCCCGCAGGGTGCTGTATTAATAGCACGTACTGCTCCTAATAGTCACGACCGGGTCATTTCACGCATGTGGCGCAATGTAGAGTGACACATACTCCCAACAACATTATGGCCTGTGTGCTGTATCAGGGGCCAGTTGCACCACCTCACACTAAGTTCAAACTTAGCCTAGTTATAGCTTAAATGGCTTTAAAAAAAAGCCATTTAACCCATTTAGCCGGGAAAGTATCAGTGTCATTTTTAGATTTATTTGGCTATTCAAAAATTGCAGATCTACAAGCTCATAGCGCGGCTCATAGCGAGTGCAAATCTTTAAATATACATATATATATTTTTAAATATATATTCAAAGATTTGCACTCATTTTCAAAAAATAGCAGATCTACAAGCTCATGAGCTTATATATCTGCTATTTTTGAATAGCCAAAGAAATCTAAAATGACAGAGATACTTTCCCGGATTGAATGTGTTTAAGCTATAACTAGGCTAAGTTTGAACTTAATATGAGGTGGTGCAAATGGCCTCTGGGTCACAGAGCTGGGGACACACCGCAGTAAGACCTGTCAAACACTTTGTCCCAGTCAAATACATTGTATAATGAAGAGTGGTGGACAAAGTACTCACATTTTCTACTTAAGTAAGAGTATCAATACTGCAATGTAGAAATACTCTGCATTAAGTAAAAGGCCCGTGTTCAAAATGTTATTTGAGTAAAAGTACAAAAGTATTGAATGTAGCTTGTATGAATGTCACTCACAGCTGTCCCTCTTTTTGTCCCATTGTGTGTGCGTGTGCGTGTGCGCGTGCGTGTGCGTGTATGTCAGGTGGTGCAGTACTCGACTGTGTCATATGCAGCTCCGCAGATGTTGCCGGTGGCTCCAGCGCCCCCTACAGCATACATGCCTCCTACGCAGGTATGTAGCAGTGGTGGAAAAATTACTAAATTTTTTTACTTAAGTAAAAGTATCAATACTGCAATGTAGAAATACTGTTACAAGTAAAAGTCCGGAATTCAAAATGTACTTGAGTAAAAGTACAAAAGTATTGGTATCAAGATGTTCTACAAAAGTAGAAAGTACTCATTATGAAGAATGTCCAATTTCCCAAAGTTTGCATAATGCATAAAATCTTTTGAAAATAGCAGATCTACAAGCTCACAATGCGTCGCATCGCGACGCATTGTGAGCTTGTAGATCTGCTATTTTCAAATAGGCCGAAATGTACATAGGGCTGAAGTGGTTTTGTAATAATAATCAAAATCTATAAAGTAACTAGTAACTAAAGTTTTCAAATAATTGCAGCGGAGTAAAGTACAATATTTGCCTCTGAGATGTAGTGGAGTAGAAGTAAAAGTACTGAAAATTGGAAATACTCCAATAAAGTAAAAATCACACCCAGTGTGAAGTGGGCGGTGTGGTCATCACAGTGGTCATCACAGTGATGGAAGCTCACTTCAAAAAATAAATGGATTTTTTGAAGTGCATAGTCCTATTTATAGGTTATTAATGTCATCATGTGTCTCGCTAGCCAATCACAGTGCTGAATAGAGTCAGCCAATAGAGTCCAGGGACGCGGGAAGTGGGGTGCTGAGGGTGCTGCAGCACCCCTGGTGGTGGGGAAGAGAAATTTAATTAAGCAAATATATATCATTTTAAAAGTCTATATACACACTTATATATTAAAACAATGATGTATTTAACTTTGGGGAATAAAATATTTGTTGAAAAAGGTGAAAAAAGGTGAAAAATGTGAAAGAAATCGCGGGACACATGTGAAAAAAAATCGCGCACGCGCGCTTCGCGCACGTGCGGAGTCCCCCGCCAAGCCCAGCCCCCCCTGGCATAAATGACTTCCAGCGTCCCTGATAGAGTCAGCCAATCACAGTACAGCTAGGGGTGTACTAATGAGCCAATCACAGTACAGGGAATGAGGTGTCCCAACCCCACTTATAGGGGCGCCTACACCGCCCAAAAATACCTCAAAATTTAACTTAAATACAGTACTTGAGTATCTGTACTTAGTTACTTTACATCACTGGTATGTAGCTATCAAAAATACACCTGAAATGGGTCCTAATCTGCTTTCATTATTTTTTGTACGCTTTTATTGATA